>NW_024544221.1:0-62500 GCF_018167655.1 Microtus oregoni
AGCAGCCTGAAACCTCTAATCAACATCAAAGGTTACACCACAGGGATCCAATATTTTTCATTTATATTGCAATGATGCAAAATACCTTTCCCCGATCACTGTTCTTAAATTCATTCTAGTTTGTTCAGTTAATGAGAATATCACATCTTAAGCTGTAGAAGGTATTCTCTCTTTATGACTGCATGACTCTCAGCAGATTATCATTATTATCAAGAAGTAATATTTAGTAAATGAAGGTGTGAGTGGCACTAGCTTAGTACCCTCACTAGTCAAGTAACGGGGTGGGGGTAGATGACTGCCTTTCCCTTCAGCATACAGCTCTCTAGCACTTCATAGATATTCATGTATGAATACAGACACACTTAATAAGTGTGCACTGAAATACTAAAGGAAAACTGAAGTTTAGGGGCAGTTAATAGAATTTGTCCTTGCCAAAGAGGAAACTGTCGCTATCTCAAAAGCAATAGAAATAAGTATCTGCTCTCCTTTTTGAGGTATTCACTGAACATTTCACAGTTCTTGTATTTCTGAACTTGGAGTAATAAATCAATGAAAAAAAAGGATATTATTTTTTATAACTTGCTTTATTTAAGGGTGGGAGGAGGGGGAGGGAAATGGGAAACTGGGAGGAGGCAGAAACTTTTTTTTTCTTTTTCTCAATAAAAAATTAAAAAAAGAATCTATTTGCGTTTTTCCATTCCTCCTCTTCTCCCTCTAAGTTCTCCAATGGCACATCCTACCCCCAGGCCAAGAAAAATTTTGTAATGATAGTTGATAGCTAGCATGTTTAATGGCAATAGTCTAAAGATAACAAATGTCTGAAATGTGGTTTTCAAGGTGCATTGAATAAGTTTATAGCTGTGTAGAATGAAGATAACTGAGAAAAGTGAAATATCAAATAGTTCTGTTTCAAATTCTGGCTATATTTTGGGGGTTTTCAAACTTTGTGAAGGTAATTCAATTTTCTGTCACATTCCATAACTATCAAGGGAATATCATCACATTTCTCAATCATTTCGATGGACTGTTAAATGGCATGCAATATTAATTATAGGAATGGTTCAATAAAAGATAGGTGTTGAGATTCATATTTATTTAATTCATGTGTTTAACTAATTGGTAAATTATCTATTTTTCTGACACTTAACCGTCACTAGATGAATCCCCTTGGTTTTATGTCTACCTAATTACCAATTGGTACCCTGAAATTGTCTAGAATTACCACTGGACTTGTGCTCCATTAATATGCTTTTGTAATGTTGAACCCTCAAAGAGAGTCTTTTCAGCTTCATCATTTTACTGTACCCCTTGCTGACTTCTGTAATGAAGAATCTTCTATCACATTTCAGCCATGTTTCTCTCCCCATACCTGCAGTACATAGAATAAAGGTTTTTTTTTTATTAACTCTTGTTACTACATACAAGGACTAGTGCAGTCTATGTTCAAATAGTAAATTAATGGTAAGGAAACAGAAGGTACAATTATTGGTTGTAAGAGCTTTCAAGATCACTAGGAAATCAGGCTAGTCTGCAACTACTGAGATAGGATCTCAGGAGTTAAACACAAAGACTATGGATTAGGGAACACTGAATGAGGAATGAAAGCACTAAACAATTGTTTACCATTATATATCATCCTCCAGGTACTCAAAACAATAGACAGCCATAGGCCATGGGCGTTGAGTTCAAGATTTATATTAGATTTTGAACATCTTTGATAAGGCTGTACAACAGAAGCACAACTGTTACAATTAAGACATTACATTTGAATGGGTTAGTCTCTTTTCTTTTGCTATTACCACAGCAATGTAAAGGATGAAGAATTTATAATGCTTATAGTCTCAGAGGAGACACAGTCCATCACGGTAGGTAAGGCATGAGAACAGGCATATGAGGCTGGCTCACTGATTTTTGAGATCAAATTTCCAGCATGGTATGGGAAATATAAGAACAACTTTCTAAGAAGAATCACCCTGTCTGATAGTTTCATCTTTGTCTTGGTTCTTTAATTTGTGCGACTGTAAAAGGGAGAATAGGTTCACGTCAGAAAAGACTCAATTAATTTATGTGCTAGTGGTAGCAGTCAATCATCTTGTTCCAAAAGCAGGCTCACTAATGAATTTAAGCTGGAAACATATATGGTACATAATGCAGAAAACTCAACCAGTAAGAAAAAGCCTTCAGGGTACACCTTAGAAGCACAGATGTTTAAAAACTGCAAATATACTTTCTTTTTTTGTCTAGTTTAGGCTTCTGCTTCCTTTTTTGTTGTGTAGGAAACAATTGTGCAGGATTTTAAACGCACTGGCTATTTGATGTGCATAATGTATGTATTATGCCAATTGTTACTGATCTCATTTTATTTTTATTATCCATATTGCTTTTGAAAAATAACTATATCACAAGATTCCATTCAATTTTTATGGGTGGCACAAAAGTCTTTGTTTTCTTTAAAACATAGGGATAAGTCTAGAGATAGGATTTTTTTACAAGTAGATATGCAGATGCTTAAATATCTGTATGGTACTAATTAGAACCCCAGTATGTTTATATTAGGAAAATAGTATGAAATAATACTGTAATATATTAAGTAACATTTGAAAAAAAATTGTAAACTTTTACTTATCCTCTTAAAGCAGACCCATAAATAAACATAATAAAACATATCTATTCTGTTTCCATTGTGCTACATAAAATTTTAGGGCTTTGGAAGAGTGTATGCTTAGAATCAAGTAAACAGGGAGAAACCACTTAAGCTATTTTGACTGACAATAATTTAAGACAAAGGATTGTTATGTAAGTAATGAAAACCGAGGGTTGCTGAGAAATAGTAACTGCACAAGTAAGCTACAGTGCCTTTGGCCCAGCCAAGAAAGGAAAACTACTAAAACTACCCAGACTAGAAAACTAAGAGGAAATGCTTTTTAGGATTGCAGCTCAAACTTATAGACATTGGGGTGCTCCCTGGCTAGTTAGCATAAGTCTCTGTAAGTAGGAAGGATCCCATATAATGGAGTCACAGTCTTCTGTCAGAGACTGGGTACTAATATTTCAATGTCAGGGGCACAGTGAAGCTGATTCCGTAAATAATATAAAATAAACTCAAGCTGGATCAACTACTTTTACTGAAAAGGAGAGTCCCTGTGGATAAGAACAAAACCTGAAGTTCTGTGAGCAGGCATGGTGATCTGCAGGAAGTAAGTGGGATAAGTGAGGCTTTTGAATCAAGTGGGAATAAGTTATTTTTCTTCCTCCAGTCTTTCTGGGTCACTATGCTCATCCCTCCATAAATACACAAGTTAAGAGGAAGTTAGTATGCACGTCGGACATATAGTTTGCAGTCCGAGACTCATAGCTGAGTACAGAAGTGTGGGTGGGGATGACTCTGAACAAAAATATCTTTGAAAACCAGGACAAATGCCAATATTTCTCTGATGATGCATCTGGTAAAAAAAAAGCCATCATTAAATGATTGTACTTAAGTTGAAACAGTAAAAGTAAACAATGACACTAATAGCTTAGGCTGTATTAAAAGTAAACAATTACAATATTTTAGGCAAATAAAAAGAAAATATTTAGCATCAAATGTTTTTATTGGATTTGAAAATAGATAGCAAATAATATTAAACTTTAATATATCCATAGTTACTTTTTTGCATAGGACTTACACATTTCAAAAATTGCAGCTATACCTTTTTTTTTTAATAATTTTTTTATTAAGAAAAGAAGAAAAAAAACATAAACAAAAAACAAGTTTCCACCTCCTCCCAGCCTCCCATTTCCCTCCCCCTCCTCCCACCCTTCTCCCCCTCCTCCCACCCTTCTACCCCTCCCCCCACTCCTCTCCCCCTCCCTCTCCAGTCCACAGAGCAGTCCAGGTTCCCTGCCCTGTGGTAAGTCCTAGGTCCTCCCCCCTCCGTCCATATCTAGGAAGGTGAACATCCAAACTGGCTAGGCTTCCACAAAGCCAGCACATTAAGTAGGATCAAAACCCCGTGCCATTGTCCTTGGCGTCTCATCAGCCCTCATTGTTCGCCATGTTCAGAGAGTCCGGTTTTATCCCATGCTTTTTCGGTCACAGTCCAGCTGGCCTTGGTGAGCTCCCAGTAGATCAGCTCCACTGTCTCAGTGGGTGGGTGCACGCCTCGTGGTCCCGACTTCTTTGCTCATGTTCTCCCTCCTTCTGCTCCTCATTGGGACCTTGGGAGCTCAGTTCAGTGCTCCAGTGTGGGTTTCTGTCTCTGTCTCCATCCATCACCAGATGAAGGTTCTATGATGATATGCAAGATATTCTTCAGTATTGCTCTCGGATAGGGTCATTTCAGGTTCCCAATCCTCAGCTACCCAAGGAACTAACTGGGAACCTCATGTTGGGCACTTGGGAGCCCCTCTAGGGTCAAATCTCTTGCTCACCCTAAAGTGGTTCCCTTAACTAAGAATTGTGGTTCCGTGCTCCCCTATCCACCTTTCCTTTATCCCAATTCTCCTGATTCCCCAAGTCCCCCCTCCTTCCCTTCTACCTTTTCTCTCCCCATCTCCCCTTACCCCCATCCCACCCCACCCCCAAGATCCTAATTTTCTCCCCGGCAATTGGGTCTACTTCCCTTAGCCAAGAGGATAACTATATGTTTTTCCTTGGGTTCACCTTCTTACTTAGCTTCTTTAGGTTCACCTATTGTAGACTCCGTGGCCCTAATTTATGGCTAGAAACCAATTATGAGCGAGTACATCCCATGTTCATCTTTTTGGGTCTGGGACACCTCACTCAGGATAGTGTTTTCTATTTCCATCCATTTGCCTGCAAAATTCGAGAAGTCATTGTTTTTTACCGCAGCGTAGTACTCTAGCGTGTATATATTCCATACTTTCTTCATCCATTCTTCCATTGAAGGGCATCTAGGTTGTTTCCAGGTTCTGGCTATTACAAATAATACTGCTATGAACATAGTTGAACAAATGCTTTTGTCATATGATAGAGCATCTCTTGGGTATATTCCCAAGAGTGGTATTGCTGGGTCCAGGGGTAAGTTGATCCCGAATTTCCTGAGAAACCGAAACACTGACTTCCACAGTGGTTGCACAAGATGGCATTCCCACCAGCTATGGATGAGGGTACCCGTTCCTCCACAGCCTCTCCAGCAAAGGTTATCCTTGGTGTTTTTGACTTTAGCCATTCTGACAGGTGTAAGATGATATCTCAAAGTTGTTTTGATTTGCATTTCCCTGATTGCTAAGGAAGTTGAGCACGACTTTAAGTGTCTTTTGGCCATTTGAACTTCCTCTGCTGAGAATTCTCTGTTCAGTTCAGTGCCCCATTTTTTAATTGGGTTAATTAGCATTTTAAAGTCTAGTTTCTTGAGTTCTTTATATATTTTGGAGATCAGACCTTTGTCTGTTGTGGGGTTGGTGAAGATCTTCTCCCAATCAGTAGGTTGCCTTTGTGTCTTATTGACTATGTCCTTTGCTTTACAGAAGCTTCTCAGTTTAAGTAGGTCCCATTTATTCAATGTTGCCCTTAATGTCTGTGCTTCTGGGGTTATACATAGGAAGCGATCTCCTGTGCCCAGCTCCTGTAGGGTACTTCCCACTTTCTCTTCTATCAGGTTCAGTGTGTTCGGGCTGATATTGAGGTCTTTAATCCATTTGGACTTGAGTTTTGTGCACGGTGATAGATAAGGGTCTATTTTCATTCTTCTACAAGATGACATCCAGTTGTGCCAGCACCATTTGTTGAAGATGCTTTCTTTCTTCCATTTTATACTTTTAGCTCCTTTATCGAAAATCAGGTGTTCATAGGTTTGTGGGATAAAATCCGGGTCTTCTATACGATTCCATTGGTCGACTTCTCTGTTTTTATGCCAGTACCACACTGTTTTCATTACTGTAGCTCTGTAATAGAGTTTGAATTAGGGATGGTAATGCCTCCAGAAGATCCTTTATTGTATAGGATTGTTTTGGCTATCCTGGGTTTTTTGTTTTTCCATATAAAGTTGATTATTGTCCTCTCCAGATCTGTGAAGAATTTTGATGGGATCTTGATGGGGATTGCATTGAATCTATAAATAGCCTTTGGTAGAATTGCCATTTTTACTATGTTGATCCTCCCAATCCAAGAGCAAGGGAGGTCCATCCATTTTTTGGTATCCTCTTCAATTTCTTTCTTCAATGCCTTAAAGTTCTTGTCAAATAGATCTTTCACTTCCTTGGTTAGATTTACCCCAAGATATTTTATGCTGTTTTTGGCTATTGTGAATGGTGAAGCTTCTCTGATTTCCCTCTCTGCTTCCATATCCTTTGTGTATAAGAGGGCGACTGATTTTTTGGAGTTGATCTTGTATCCTGCCACATTACTAAAGCTGTTTATCAGCTGTAGGAGTTCTTTGGTGGAGTTTTTGGGGTCGCTTATGTACACTATCATATCATCTGCAAATAACGAAAGTTTAACTTCTTCCTTTCCAATTCGAATCCCCTTGATTCCATTATGTTGTCTTATTGCTATTGCTAGAACTTCAAGCACTATATTGAAGAGGTATGGGGAGAGTGGACAGCCTTGTCGTGTTCCTGAGTTAAGTGGGATGGCTTTGAGTTTCTCTCCGTTTAATTTGATGTTAGCTGTCGGCTTGCTGTATATACCTTTTATTATATTTAGGTATGACCCTTGTATCCCTAATCTCTCCAAGACTTTTAACATAAATGGATGTTGAATTTTGTCAAATGCTTTTTCAGCATCTAATGAAATGATCATATGGTTTTTTTCTTTCAGTTTATTTATATGCTGGATTACATTGATAGATTTTCATATGTTGAACCAGCCCTGCATCTCAGGAATGAAGCCTACTTGATCATAATGGATAATTTTTCGGATGTGTTCTTGGATTCGATTTGCCAGTATTTTGTTGAGGATTTTTGCGTCGATATTCATGAGTGAGATTGGCCTGTAGTTCTCTTTCCTGGTTGAGTCTTTGAGTGGTTTTGGTATCAGAGTAATTGTGGCTTCATAAAAGGAGTTTGGTAATGACCCTTCTGTTTCTATCTTGTGGAATACATTAAGGAGTATAGGTATTAGATCTTCTTGGAAGATCTGGTAGAATTCCGCATTGAAACCATCTGGTCCTGGGCTTTTTTTGGTAGGGAGGTTTTTGATAACCTCTTCTAATTCTTCGCGACTAACAGGTCTATGTAGATTGTTCACCAGGTCCTGATTTAACTTTGGTATATGATATTTATCTAAAAAAGTATCCATTTCCTTTACATTTTCCAATTTTGTGGCATATAGGCTTTTGTAGTAAGATCTAATGATTCTCTGAATTTCTTCTGTGTCTGTGGTTATGTCCCCCTTTTCATTTCTGATCTTATTAATTTGCAAATTCTCTCTCTGCCGTTTGATTAGCTTGGATAGTGGTTTGTCAATCTTGTTGATTTTCTCCAGGAACCAGCTTTTTGTTTCATTGATTTTTTGTATTGTTTTCTGTGTTTCTATTTTGTTGATTTCAGCCCTCATTTTGATTATTTCCAGTCTTCTACTCCTCCTAGGTGAGTCTGCTTCTTTTTTTTCTAGAGCTTTCAGGTGGGCTGTTAAGTCTCCAATGTGAGCTTTCTCTGTTTTCTTTAAGTGGGCACTTAGTGCTATGAACTTTCCTCTTAGGACTGCTTTCATAGTGTCCCATAAGTTTGAGTATGTTGTTTCTTTATTTTCATTGAATTCCAGGAAGACTTTAATTTCTTTCTTTATTTCTTCCTTAATCCAGCTATGGTTCAATAGTTGACTGTTCAGTTTCCATGACTTTGTATGCTTTCTGGGGGTAGCATTATTGTTGAATTCTAACTTTAATCCATGGTGATCTGATAAGACACAGGTGGTTACTAATATTTTTTTGTAACTGTGGATGTTTGCTTTGTTACCGACTATGTGGTCGATTTTCGAGAAGGTTCCATGAGCTGCAGAGAAGAAGGTATATTCTTTCCTATTTGGATGGAATGTTCTATAGATGTCTGTTAAGTCCATTTGATTCATTACCTCCACTAATTCTCTTATTTCTCTGTTAGGTTCCTGTCTGATTGACCTGTCCATTGGTGAGAGAGGAGTGTTGAAGTCTCCTACTATTAGTGTGTGCGGTTTGATGGCTGCCTTGAATTTTAGCAATGTTTCTTTTATGTACGTGGGTGCTTTTATATTAGGGGCATATGTGCAGGATTGAGACTTCATCCTGATGAACTGTTCCTGTTATGAGTATAAAATGCCCCTCTCCATCTCTTCTGATTGATTTAAGTTTAAAGTCAACTTTGTTAGAGATTAGTATGGCCACACCTGCCTGTTTCTTAGGTCCATTTGCTTGATAGGCCTTTTCCCAGCCCTTTACTCTGAGTAGGTGCCTGTCTTTGTGGTTGAGGTGTGTTTCTTGTAAACAGCAGAATGTTGGATCCTGTTTTCTTATCCAATCTCTTAGCCTGTGCCTTTTTATAGGTGAGTTGAGTCCATTGACATTAAGTGATATTAATGACCAGTGGTTGTTAACTCCGGTCATTTTTTTTTTAGTCGTAGAGTTTGTGTGTTTCCCTTCTTTGTTTTGTGTTGGTGAAGGGTCTCTAGATGTCTGAGTTATTGTGGTCATTGTTGGACTCCTTGGTTAGTGATTTTCCTTCAATTACTTTCTGTAAGGCTGGATTTGTGGCTGCGTATTGTTTAAATTTGTTTTTATCCTGGAAAATTTTATTTTCTCCATTTATAGTGAATGAAAGCTTGGCTGGGTATAGTAATCTGGGCTTGCACCCATGGTCTCTCAGTTTCTGCAGTACATCTATCCAGGACCTTCTGGCTTTCATGGTTTCCATGGAGAAGTCAGGTGTAAGTCTGATAGGTTTACCTTTATAAGTAATTTGGCCTTTTTCCTTTGCAGCTCTTAATATTCTTTCCTTATTCTGTATGCTGTGTGTTTTGATAATTATATGGCGAGGGGATGTTTTTTTTTGATCCAGCCTATTCGGTGTTCTGTATGCTTCTTGCACCTTCATAGGAAAATCTTTCCTTAGGTTGGGAAAGTTTTCTTCTATAATTTTATTAAATAGATTTTCTGGACCATTGAGCTGCCCTTCTTCTCCTTCTTCTACTCCTATTATTCTTAGGTTTGGTCTTTTTATTGTGTCCCATATTTCCTGAATGTTTTGTGATGAGAGTTTGTTGGACTTGCTGTTTTCTTTGATCAGTGTGTTTATTTTCTCTATGGTATCTTCAGAATCCGAGAGTCTTTCTTCTATCTCTTGTATTCTGCTGGTTATGCTTGTTTCTGTAGTCTCTATTCGTTTACCTAGATTTTCCATGTCCAGACGGCCCTCTGTTTGTGTTTTCTTCTTTGCCTCCATTTCAGTTTTCAGGTCTTGAACTGTTTCCATTATCTGTTTGATTGTTTTTCCTTGGTTTTCTAGGGTATCATTCACTGATTTATTCAATTCTTCAAACTTTCTGTTATATTTCTCATCCATTTCTATAAGGGCGTTTTTTACATGCTGTTTAAGGGTGTCAATCACTTTCATGAAGTCAATCTTTTCTCCTTCCTCTTGATTAAGGGGTTCTTGTCCTCCCATTGTGAGGTCGCTTGTTTCTGGTAGCTTCATGTTGCTTTTCAGCTTGTTGGGCGAATTCTTGCCTTGACGTCGGCCCATCTCTTCTTCCAAATGCTCCCTATGGATCTTCTTTTACCGGATTAGGTCTCCTTGCCTACCAAACGCTGTCTCTCCCCAATGTTGGCTCTCCCAATGCTGGGTCTCTTCTCCAGTGATGTTCCTGGGGGGACTCTGCGTTCGTGTTTCTCCACTTGGCGTTCCCCTTGCAGCTGTACCTTAAAGGAGCATATTTAAAGATGCAGATAATAACAAAACACCTAGCCATTATTTCCCCTTATTGATTATTTATATTCCATAGAATCTACTTTGTGGTGTATTTAAGTTATTTATAAGTGTTAAAGATATTTTTCTGAAGATAAATGACATTTATTTGTAAATGATATTTGTTATTTTCCTAAGAGCAATAGAATGAATATGATACTTCAAATTCGAAGATGTCAAAGATGTACTAGATTTATTTAAATGTCTAATTTATTCATAAGTGGAATTTGAAAAAGTACTTCTGTTCTCTTCACAAAAACAGAACTGGTTAAGAACACTTGAAGAAGTATTTGGAATTGCTTTGCACATATATTCTAGGACCATAGGAAAGGAATTGAGCTAAAATTCCTTTAGTTGGATTACATTATTTAGAATTAGATTCAAAAAAGATTTTTTATTAAATGCACAGTATCTAATTGTCACCATTAGTCCATACAAATAAATTATGTCAGGTACAGACATCTCCATTATTTGGGGGGGGGTGGGTATAGAGTTTATTTAGTGGCTTATGGAGGGGGAAGGAAAGAAGACAAGGAAGGAAGGGGTGGAGGAGTGGGGGAGAAGGGAGAGAGAGGCAGAAGCTGCCTCTCCAGAGGAAGGGCAGACAGAGAGACTGCATCTCCATTCTTAAAGATACTTATTCTAATATATTTTGCCAATTCCTTTTACACTTTCTTCTTTATTCCCATTCATATTCATAAGTAATTCACCCTCATGAGTGAATTGGGATTTTTATTATTTACTTTATTGTATTGGAATGTTGGATTTAAAGAATTCTTATTCTATTTAATTCAGCCATCTTTCACTCAGATCCTACTCTTGAAGAGCTAGTCTTTAGTTAGAAGATGACTTGAATGGGAAAAATTATATTGAGAAGCAGCTACAAGACTAGGTAATGGATCCTTCTTTACAGGAATAGGGAAGGGACAATCTTCACTTGGCTGGTGATAGATTGCAATTGATAATTATACTGAATATTGCCTTGAGAATGAAAAAAATGCATGTCATGATGGGTTCACCAAGTCATACATGTCTATCTCTTCTAAAAATGTGCATCTATACTTTCTGTATGCAGGCAGTCTGGTAAATTCTCAGTAGACTAGCTAAGCTGAAAAAAGACATATTTACCATCTAGAAGCTTTTAGTATCTTGGATAATAAAAAAGCATCATCTAGAATCAAGTCAACCAGTTGTGCACAGTAACACAGAAGTTTGGAGTGGCTGGAATGCAGATATTCCGAAACTTGTAATTAGTGATCATTTAGAGAAGAATCAAGAAAGTACTGGGGAATAGATGTATAGACAGATGATAGATACATGCATGCATACATAAATACATATATACATAGATGGTAGGTAAGTAGAGAGATAGGCATCACAGATATTTTATTTTAAAAATATGATTCATTGATAATTTGTGAGGTGGAATGTGCATGTTGGTAGGAATAGATATATATGTGATTCTATTATAAATCTAGGGTCTCTTCATTAAGAAAGCAAAGAATGCCTGAACAGCGAATATTGGAATATATGTAAGAATATTAAGGATTTGTTTTCTTCTTTCAGTAAACATTGAAATAAAACCCTTTCAGAATTAAGTGATGGGATAACATGATAACTTGAAAGAGGAGTTAGCATCTAAAAATCTTGTTTTCCTGGTAAACATTATTTTCATGGTGCCACAACCCTTGTCTGTCCTGTTGAGGCTGAAACAGACTCACATCAGAAATTTATCTGTCCAAAATGAAGTAAAATAAAAACATCAAATTTCTTAAAGTTCATTATTAATGTGGTGCACATAAATGTATAATAAATTAAAATGTACTAAAGGTGCTTTAGAGTATATGATTAATTCAATAATATTTATTGAATGAACCACTATCAGTGCTAGTACCTGATGTTAACAAAGGTAAATATTCAGTTACAAAGGTGGTTTGTAGGTTTGGAAGCTAAGAAAATAATAATTATTTGTTGGCAATAGGACGGAGACAGCAGGGTGCGAGGGTGCAGAAAACACAGTCAAACGGATAAGTGAAGATCATAAGCTACAATAAGGATCTGATAGTCCATATACAAATGCTTCTAATACTTACAGGACCAGAAACATCACTGTCCTCATGACTAATGTAAACCACTTCTACATGAATGCTTTTCTGATTATCCAGTATTTATCTGCTTATGAGAGATACAGAGAGAATAGATGTGAAGTATGCAAGAAGACAACGTGCTACACATGGTGAATATGACATGAAAGATTGACTCAGGCAATATTTATGTGCTTTTCCTTTTATTGAAAATATTTTTTCACATAATATGTCCAGATTACAATTTTCACTCTTAATTCTCCAAGTTTCTCCCCACCTCCCTTCCCATCTGTATCCACTCCTTTTCTGTCTCTAGTTAGAAAACAGATTTCTAAGGGATAAAAATAAAATAAGCTAAAACAAAAATGAAGACATAAGAATTGGAAAAAACAAAAAAAAAGGAAAATGCCCAAGACAAGGCATAAGAAACAGAGACCTGCTGGATCGCACATCCAGGACTAAACTGGAAGTCATAACATATATCGAAGGACCTGGTACAGACCTGTGCATGCTACTCAGTCTCTGTGAGATCATGTATGCTTAGATCATGCTCATTTAAAGGGCCTTGTTCTCTTGGTATCCTCCATCCCATGTTTCTCTTCCACTCTTTCTGCCTCCTCTTCTGTAGAGTTCTCTGAACTTGAGGAGAGAGATTTGATGGAGCCATTAAGTTAATAGCTGTGTGTTTCAAGATCCCTCAATCTGTATAATATCTCACTGTGGGTCTCTATATTTTTTCCCATCTATGGAAGGAAAAGATTTCTCTCATGATGGAATAATAAGACATCGATCTATGAGTATAGCAGAATGTCATTAGAAGTCCTATTACTGTTTTTTTTTTTTAGAACAGTATCATTTGGTTTTACCATAGGTCCCTGGGCTATCTAGTCTCAGGTTTTTGATCACCCAAGCAGTGTCAAGACTGAAGTACATCTCATAGACCTTAAATCAAATCAGATATTAGTTGGTTACTCCCACTAGTGTTATGTACTAGCATATGTTGCAAGAATATCTACCATTGTAAATCAAAGGGATTGCATAGTTTGGTGTTTGCATTTCTCCTTCTGCAGAGTGCAGAGTTCATTTGTTCATTCCTGTACCTATGTTCTAAAACATAGGGTGAAGGCTTTCTACAGGCACCAACTCGACTTCTCATGTTCAATGCCTTGTATAGGTGTTGTCTTCAACAATGGGGTCTTCCTGTCAGTTTGTGGAGAACAACCCATAGTCTTTGAAACAGCCTGAGTTGTTTGTGGGTTTCCCAGGAACCAAATTAGCCAACAACTCAATTCGATGAAACCCAATTCTTGTGCTGAAAGCTTCATTTGGTGACAAGAGATAGCCAGTTGGTGGGCTCTTTCTCTTTCATTGTTTGGCAATTTCATTAGAGCACTCTCATATATGAATATATATTAGAAAGTTTCTACTCTCTTAAGTTTTCATACTATGTTTCAAACAGTTCTTAATTTTAGCTCTTTCCCTGTATTCCTTCCCTCACCTCACTCTTCCCTCCCACTCTCCATCTGATTCTCTCTTTCTAATTTCTTCTCTGAATCCATTGATAACTGCCTATTGTATTTCCCTTTCCTAGGAAAATCTAACTGACCTTCTCCATTCACTTTATCCCTGGGCTCTGCGGTTCTATAGACTGTTGGTTATCATTTACTCAACAGCTTTTATCTCCATGTAAGCAAATGAATATTGTATTTATCTTTCTGGATCTGAGTTACCTCATTCAGGTTTTTTTTTTCTAGTTCCATCCATTTACCTTGGAAATTCACTTTTTAAATATACCATATTTTATCTATTCATCTGTTTAGGGACATCTAGGTTGTTTCCAGTTTATGACTACAATGAATAGAACAACAATGAACCTGGTTGAACAAGTGTCTCTGTGGTTGGATGAAACATTGTTTGGGTAATGCTGAGTATACCTGAATCTTGAGAAAGATTCATGACAATCTTTCTGAGGAACTGCCAGACTGTTTTCCATAGTGACTGTGGAAGTTTTCACTCTCACCAGCAATGGATGAGAGTTCTCATTACTCCACATCTTAGCTAGCTTGGACTGTTATTTGATTGATCTTAGCCAGCCTGGTGAGTGTAAGATGAAATTTCAAAATACTTCTGACTTTCATTTCCCTAGTCACTAAAGATGTTAAACATTTCTTTAAGTACTATCTATTTGGGTTTTCTCTTTTGAGAATTCTCTGTTTAGATCTGTACCACATTTTAAATGGAGTGATTTGTTTTCATGATATCTAGTTTTTTGAGTTATTTATGTATTTTATATATTATCCTTATAGTGGATGTGGAGTTGATAGCAATTTCTCATTTTGTAGGCTGCCACTTTGTCTGAATTATGGCATCTTTATTCTATACTGAAGCTTTTGAGTTTCATGTGATCCCATTTATTAATTGTTGGTCTTAGTGGCTATGCTAATGGTGTTCTGTTTAGAAAGTCTTTTTATGTATCAGTGAGTTCAAGGCTATTTCCCCACTTTCTCTTCTGGCAGGTTTAGTGTATCTGGTTTTATGTTGAGGTCTTTGCAGCATTTGCAATTGAGTTTTGAGAAGGGCAGAAAGTATGAATCTATTTGGTTTCTTTTGCAAGTAGACATCCAGTTTGTCCAGCACCATTTGTTGAAAATGTTCTCTTTTCCAGTTTACTAGAATTTTTTTAAAGTAATGAATAGACAGATATCCCAAGCTTGTTTGGTTCTATAATAGTATGTTACTAATTTGTTAACTCAATAGTTTCTGATAGTAATCATACCTACACATTATAGCACTTGTGGGTTCTAATATTTTGTTGAAATTAAAAATTCATTTAATCAGTTTAATATTACACTATTACAAAACCTAACCTGACCAATATACCTATGTCCTATTATTCCAATAATTTATTCCTTGCTACTTATAGTGTATTGTTACTAAATGTGCTATAAAGTTTAAATGCCTAATTCAATCAAACCCAAATATATGCTAATCATGTCACATATTCATGATGTATTCTATTTAGCTGTATATAAGTAAAGTTAGCTTGTTTAACACCCAGTCAACTGAAGTACTATGAATTCACTCAGGAAAATACCATGTTTTGCTTTGGTCAAAAGTATTAAATTGCTGCTACTTCTGAGATTCTTGGTTGAAAATTAGGGTGAGGAATAAAACAAATGCCTTAAGAAATATTTAGAAGTCAGGACTGTTTATAGTAATAAAGTATGTTATTCCTTATTTATGGGGTCTCACAGATTATTTATTTATGCACCAGCATTTATAAATACAGGTAGAAATCTTATATTTAATGTTTGAATTTGTGCATAAAACCATAATCATTGAAATATCTATGGGGTGCCATATGAGATTTGAATAATTGTGTATAATGTATGATTTGTAAATTAGGGAAATACATAGCCCTTTAAACATATATCATTTGTTTATGTTAAAAGTTTTCAAAACTATTTCTTCTAACTTTTTAGGGAAAGTAACTGGGGAATTTCTATGTCTAGTACTATAATGAATAAGAAGTACTATAACAATCTTGCGATATAAAATACAGTTCTGCTGAAAAACGTTTACATTTAAAATTTGTAGAGAAAACCTGAGTCTATTTAGACAAGAAACAGGCAAGATGACATTTAGATTTCGGGTCATCTCTGTGCTTCATAGATATCTTACTGTACTCAGGAAATATACAAATGACACTAACCAAGGTAAAACTATAGACAATTTCTATGGAGAATCAGATTTTAAAAGTATTGAGGAGAAAGTAGTATGGTTGTTAAGTAAACAGTTTTAAATGGATGGCGTGTCCCAATACAGGAATGGGATTGCAGAAACAGGAAGAAGAACTTAGTTGCCTTAGTAAAAGTCCTGAAGCATGCATGGGAAATATTGTAACATATGTGCATGTGTGTATGCATTCATGTGTGGGAGTGTGGGAAACATTGTAGTGTGTGTGTGTGTGTGTGTGTGTGTGTGTGTGTGTGTGTGTGCCTGTTTGTGTTTAGGGTCATCCAAAAGAAGTATAATACCCTTACGATTAGCAGTAAGAGGGACCTTATTTTCTAGGTTGCATTCTTTTGCGGTTCATCTGAAGAGGAGAATTCACATATTCTATAAAATTGATTTAAAAGGGGCAGTCCCAGGAATGGCAGATGAAGTACAACAGGAATGGAGAAGATATGTAAGAGGCAGTTGTAGGCACATTCCTAGTCTGAGACCAGTTCCACAGTAATAGCCTAAAACATACTTCAGAATTTGTAACAGCCTAAAGTAGAAGGGCTGGGCTATCCTCTTCCCTCACAGAGTAGTCAATCATTAGTTTAAGACTACTCTAAGATGACATAAACTGCAACACATTTTCAGATTGCTGCTTCTGGGACACAAGAGATTTAAAAGCCTGAACATAGGCATCCAAAATGGTGCAGGTGTAAACGATTAAAAGTACATCTCGCCAAAAGCTAGAAGGATGGGCAAACTGAATGACACTGGAATTTTAGGGGACTTACATGGAAGTCCTGTAGTTTTTTGTTGTTCTTTTTTCACTATAACCTCCAAATTACTATGCCACTAGTTACAAAATTATACTGACTCCAGGTTGAAGAGTTATCTGAAAAACCCACTATATTTTAAAGATTTATTTTTGCTTTGTGCATATGCATGTTTGCCATGTATATTCATGGGAGTGCATAGGCTAGAAGTGGGTGGTAGACACCCTGGAGCTGGAGGGAGAGTTACTGGTGGTTGTGAACCACCAGACATAGAGGCTGGGAACTGAACACGGGTACCCAGGAAGTACTGAACTCAGGTTCTCTGGAAGAGGAGTAAGTACATATTAAACATGGCATCATTTCTCTCTCCATGAAACAGCTAACTTTAAATTATCACTAAATATACTGTAACTAGAACTGTGGGAAAATAGTATAAATGCTACACATTCAAAAATACAGCTTTGTTAAAGATACTATTTGCTAATTTCTTAGTTTCCTTGTTTTTCCAAGTCTACATTTTTATGTGACCAAATACCTAACAACTAGTGGTTTTAACTACCTCTGGAGATGAGATTTAAATGGGAAGCACAGAGGTTTTAAATTTAGAATTTCTTCCAGTTTGAAATATTAATCCGTTTGACTTTTCACAACAAGAAATGTTTGAAATGCTTGCAGGGTGAGTTTTATAATGACATTTCTGTGCTTACATCTAGTTTTACCTCTTAATGCTGATTCTACAAGAACAATTGCTAGAGGGAAAAAGGAGGTTGTGTTTAGACAATATCATATCCGCTGGCCTCCCCTTGTATCTCTTAATTGTGGCTTTGTGACATTGTGCATATCTTATTATTTGGTTTGAATTGGCAATGCTATTGATTGTAGGTCATATTTCAGAAACTACCTTTTATCTTAAAGCTTAAATGTATGTAGAGATGCCTGTGTGCTCTGAAGGATTGCTCTTACAAGACATAGATATTGATTTCTATTTGAGTAATTTCATATGCTTTATGTTGATAGGATGTACATAGGTCGTTGGAATGTTCACAGTCTTTGGCAAATGTGTTTGTAGATATCTATAAGGAAGTCAATACATGTACTTGATGGTTGTGACAATGACAGGGTTTATAATAGAAAACACCAGGTGTTTTAAGGTCTTGACAGAAAGCAGCTGACCTCAGTTGCTCATACGAAGAGCTCTATTGAAGAAGGACACTTAAAAGAAATCCCACACTGGCTCAGAATTGAGTATAATAGAGGGTTATTTATTTAGGAGTAGACTCACAGATCACAATCCTCTGCTGGAACGGGGAACAGCAACCAAATCTCGCAGCCAGAAAAGAGGCCAGACATGTGCTTTACATTGGCATAAATAGTATAAAATGCCATGCCCAAGTGGGCAGGTAACTTAAAGGCTACTGGTGGTAGGAATTCCTACAGCACTTTATTAGGTAGGTTATGATATTATGGTATCACCAGTACAATGGGGTCCCAAATGGGGTAGAAAGAATAAGTATTTCCATCCAGAGAAACCAAGAAAATCCCTTGCTTTTGTAGGTGGTGGGTGATCTAAATGTAATGTGTGGCTTTTTTGTACACTTATATGTGGCTAGGTTACCATATATTAACATTCAGTAGGGTGTTGATAAGAAGTAGGACCTGGGTATCAGAGAGGGGAGTGCAGTGATATTTCATTTGTATTTTAATAAATAAAAATTGCCTGAAGAACAGAATGCAAAACAGTCACAATAGTCAGTCATACAGGCCAGGCAGTGGTGGCACACACATTTATTTAATCCCAGCAGCCACGCTAGTTAGTCATAGAAGCTGGACGGTGGTGGTGAATGCCTTTAATCCCAGCACTAGCGAGAAACATAAGGCAGGATGAGAGAGGAACTCGCTCTCTTTCAGTCTGAAAATTTCATAGAAGCAAGAGCTCTCTGATGACTTAGCTGCTTTGCTTTTCTGACCTCCAAGTTTAACCCAAAATATCTGTCTCTGGATTGCTATTATTCATGCTACAGGGGAGGTTGAGGTTACATTTCCTGCCCTACTGGAGGCCTGTGTCCTCTAACAGGCACAATTGCTAGTGCCCTCAGTCATAAGGGAAGGCCTGCAAAGTGGCATAGCCTGATTTGTGAGGAAGCAGCTGTGACATTTACAGGGTAACACAGAAATGATGCTGAAATCAAAGGCGATGATTTTGGACTATCAATGTGGAGGCTAAGCCAAAGAGGCAAATGAACTAGAAAATGTATATTAAACATAATTAAAAGGAAATAATTGTGCTGGCAGTGGTGACACATTCCTGTAATCTCAGCACTAGGCAGATGCAGAAAGGAGAAACACAAGTGAGGCCAGCCTGGCCTACAAACTCAGTTCTAGGACAGCCTGAGGGAGAAAGAGAGGCCATGCCTTACACAACAACAAGCACACAACCAAAAAGAGTCCCAAGTTCAAATACTTAGAATAGTTCAGATGAAATCTATTTATAGTGTGCCAGAAAGACGGATTAGTGGGTAAAGAAGTTTCCTGTCAAGCTTGACAACTGGAATTTGATACCTGTAACACACCTGGTAGAAGGAGAAAACATAGGCCTAAAAATTGTCCTGTAATTGGCAAAGGTGGTCTTTGGCATGTGAGCATACATCATGAAACATACACACACATACACACACACGCACACACATACATACATACACAGAGAGACAGAGAGAGAGAACGAATATACCAACAGACACAAAATGAATGAGTGTAATAAGAATACAATATTTTTGAAAGGCATGTGCAAAAAAAAGACATTTAAAAAGTATACAAGAAAGAACATTGATTTACAAAATATATGCATTTCCTAAAGTATCAAGAAACCAATACTTTTCTAGGTTTTACGACTATATTAACCAAAGAAAATTATTAATGGGCTTTTAATTAGGGTTTGAAAAAGACCCATTCATTTTTCAGATTGCTTTGATTAGTTTTTTATTTAATTAATTTATTTATTTTACACCCCAACAGCAGTTTCCTGGCCCTCTTCTCCTATCATTCTTTCCCCCACATCAGGCCCTTCCCCCCATCCACTCCTCCTTTCTTTCTGTTCACAAAGGGGTAGACCTCCCATGGCTGTCAGCAAAGGATGGTATATCAAGTTGCACACTGCTTTGATTAGTCTTAAAGGAATTGTAGGCCATAACCTATACATGCATTCACTTGTTCATGTGTTCATTTGCCAACTTTTCTATCCCTGAGTTAACTCTTCATGTTCTATGTTCTTCCCTTGGTCTAGCCCCCAATCCAAGTGGTACAAGTAGTAGAAAAACTGTGAGAAAGAAGCACAAACATATCCCCCAAGACCTGAAGGTAGTGAAAAACTACTATGCAAGAACTTTCGTGGCAGCTTATTAAATTACAAACAGGACTATTTTTAAAAAATAATCAAGCCGGGCGATGGTGGCACACGCCTTTAATCCCAGCACTCGGGAGGCAGAGGCAGGCAGATCTCTGTGAGTTCGAGACCAGCCTAGTCTACAGAGCTAGTTCCAGGACAGGCTCCAAAACCACAGAGAAACGCTGTATCAAAAAAAAAATAAATAAAAACCATAAATAAATATATAAATAAAATAAAATAAATTATCAAATAGTCTAGATTGGTAACAGTATGTGACATAAAATTAGGATGTTCTAGTATATAATTCATAGTATCAATTATATTCATGAAAATTGCTAAAACACTCCCGTATTATTCCATTGTTTATCAAGTAAATGATAAACATTTTAGTAAAGGTTTCCTTTGTTTGTGTTCTTCTAATACTGCCAGTATTTTATATTTCATTTTGATTACTTTTGTTAAGACAGGCTCTAGTGGAGCCCAAACAGGCCTTGAATGTCTCATCTTTCTGTTTTTGTCTTCCATGGTCTGGGGTTACAAGTTTATGGCACAGACACCCGACTTTTCAAAATTTCTGAAATGGTTTTTCTACAATAGAAATAGAAATTTTGGTGTCTATCAAGAAGTAACCAACTATTAAGATAAATACTGATCATACTGCATATGAAAACTTTATCTTTCCAATTGAATATAAAAATTATTTTGAAATTTTTAATTTTATTTTGCATAATGTATTTAAGAAAACATTTTCTATAATTTCGTAAAAAATACTATATTTACATCATTTCTACCCTACCCACTCTGCACTGCAACTCCTACCATGTCACCCTAATTCCTCTCAAATTCATGAAGAGAGTTCATGTGTGTATGTGTGTATGAAAGATTTTTTAAACACATATATGAGAGTTGCAATCCAAGGTGGTCATCTATAAGTCTATAGGTTTATTTTAGCATATACTTAGAAAAGAAAGCAGAAACAAAGAGCCCAATAGGGCTACAGGAATTTCAAATGTTACTAAGTAGAGACTGAGTTCCTAAAGTAAGGGTAGTTTGTAAAATAGAAACATACATGGACCACAATAAGACAGGGAACCAGAAATAAGAAAGAAAAAAAAATATCAAGGTCTTAGTCAAGACAAATAGGATTTAGGCTGCATCTCTCTCTTTTAGAAAGATAAATGTGTACTTTTTTATATTTTTGAGATTTATTTATTTATTGTGTGCATTGATATTTTATTAGAATAGATGTATGAGCATCACATCTGTATCCACTGTTCTGGAGGAACTGGCCAGAACTGGGCATTGGATCCTCTGGTACTGAAGTTACAGAAAGCTGTAAGCCACATTGTGAATGCTGGGAATCAAATTTGCATCCTCTGGAAGATCAGCCTATAATTTTAATCACTGAACTATCTCTCCTGCCTATATAATTGTAAGTTTTGTGTTGTTACATGAAGAAAATGATGCTATGTTAAGTGGCTTAAGACAGCACTTTGTTTTAGGGTTCCCAAGATGCGTACTCGGAGAATCACACAGAGAAGGCACAGGCTATTCCTAGTGATCTAACCTTTGCTTACATCTACTTTCAAATGTTTTGATTTCTGCTAGTGCTGAGGACAGTCATCCAAATTATGCATTGCTCTTTTTGTTCCTTTTTTTTTTTAACATAGAATCTTACTATGTAGCTCAGGCTGTCCTCAAACTCACCATCCTCATGCTCACAGCCTCTGGAGTGCAAGAATTATAGGTGTGTAGCACCATGCGTCTATAGGTTTGACCTCTTGATGGAGGTGTTGTTAGTGCATTCTGTGGGTAACTCTTGCCCATGGTAGTTATTGCAAGTAATTTTCTCCTACTATCATTTTCTCCATGGGTATTAAACAATCCACATCTTTAAGGAAGGAAAAATGCCAGTGAGTTTAACTGTTAGGGCAGAATAAGGAAGGCCTTGGCTTAGGTAAGCTGAGAAGAGGAGCTTACAGTGTCAGAAAGGAAGACAGATATATATTGGAAGAATACAGCTGATGGGAGACAGAAATGAAAGCCCAGACTAATCATTTCTTTATATGCCTTTTGTAAGTATAAACTCCATATCAAGTAGGAATTCCAGAAAACAACTAAATAGAGCATCTTAAATTTGTTTCCTGTAAAAATTATCCCTATTATAATTGTGTACTCTCAACAATGACTAAACAATGTTTTAAGAAAAAGACATAATGATTTTTTTAAATGTGTTTTTAAAAGATTTTTTTTGTGTGAAAATTAACTATGACTGCCCTTAGAAATGATGAGAGGACTAAGAGAGTTCAGCTTAACTTGTGGTGGTCTGTTGTTCAGCAAGGGCAGCAGCAACTGAAATTTTGTGATTAACAAAATTATCAAATTCCACTGCAGTTCCAACATTGATCAAAGTCTACAATTTAGCTACATTCTCAAATACATCCTGTGCAAATGAAGTGGAAGAAATTCTGACTGAAGAAATGTTTTTGCATTCATTATAAAACTATCACGGGTCATATAATGTTCTTGTTACTTAATTTTACGTTGGAAAAAAAATCTCCATGATACATTGATTTCATATGTAAGAATAAGTAAAGTATTTGATATTTTGTCTTGCTGATAGACAATTTTGCTTTCTTTTAATATGTACTGTTCAAAAGAATAGATATCTGGGGTATTGATAGGTATTATCTCAAAGTTAGATGGTCACATATTTTCCCTTTTTATATTCTCATTTTTCCAGTCAAAAATTTCCACTTTCTCCCATTCTTCCATTCCCCTACTGCTCCTCCCCTCAACCTCCTCCCTCCCCATCCAGTCTTAAGAGAGGGCAGGGTACCCTGCCCTATGGGAAGTCCAAGGCCCTTCCCCCTCCATCAAGGCTTAGGGAGGTGTGCATCCAAAGAGAATAGGGTCCCAAAAAGCTAGTACCTGCAGTAGAAATATGTCCCAGTGCCATTATTAATGCTTCTCTGTCAGCCCCCATTGTCAGCCACATTCAGAGAGTTCGATTTGATCATATGCTTGTTTATTCCCAGTCCAGCTGGATTTGGTGAACTCCCATTAGTTCAGGCACACCATCTCAGTGGGTGGACCAACCCCTCGCTGTCCTGACTTCCTTGCTCATCTTCTCCCTCCTTCTGTTCTTTAACTGGACCTTGGGAGCTCAGTCCGTTGCTCTGATGTGAGTCTCTATCTCTGTCTCCATCCATTGCCGGACAAAGGTTCTATGGTGATATTCGAAATATTCATCAGTGTGACTGGGAGACAAGGCCAGTTCAGGCACCCTCTCCTCTGCTGTCCAACGACCTAGCAGGGGACATCCCCATGGACACCTGGTATCCCCTCTAGAGTCAAGTCTCTTGCCAACCCTAAAATGGTTTCCTTAATGAAGATATCTTTTTCCCTGCTCCCATATCTGCCCTTCCTCCATCTCAACCCTCCCATTCCTCCAAGCTCTCCCCAATCCTTCCCTTCTCCCCTCTCTCCCCCATTTTCCCCTTTCCCCACCCCATCCCAACCCCTATGCTCCCAACTATTACCCAGCGATCTTGTACTGAACTGAACAGAGAATTCTCAACAGAAGAAGTTCAAATGGCCAAAAGATACTTAAGGTCATGCTCAACCTCCTTAGCAATCAGGGAAATGCAAATCAAGACAACTTTGAGATACCATCTTATACCTGTTAGAATGGCTAAAATCAAAAACACCAATGATCACCTATGCTGGAGAGGATGTAGAGTAAGGGGGACACTCATCCATTGCTGGTGGGAATGCAAACTTGTGCAAACACTTTGGAAATCAGTGTGGCTGTCTCTTTGAAAATTGAGAGTAAACCTACCTCAGGATCCAGCAATGCCACTCTTGGGAATATACCCAAAAGATGCCCAATCATACTACAAAAGCATTTGTTCAACTATGTTCATAGCAGCATTATTTGAAATAGCCAGAACCTTGGAAACAACCTAGATGCCCCTCAATGGAAGAATGGATAAAGTTTGGAACATATACACATTAGAGTACTACTCAGCAGTAAAAAAGAATGATGTCTTAAATTTTGCATGCAAATGGATGGAAATAGAAAACACTATCCTGAGTGAGATAACCCAGACCCAAAAAGATGAATATCATATGTACTCACTCATTAGTGGACTCTAGCCATAAACAAAGGACATTGAGCCTATAGTTCACAAGCCAAGAGAAACCAAATAATAAGGTGAACCCAAAGAAAAACATATATAGATTTTCCTGGAAATTGGAAGCAGACATGGTCACACCTTTTCAAAAGAGTGGTTACTGTTTTTCTCTATTAGTAAAATGATAGACTTTACTAAATTTTATCAAAAAATCCTTAAATAGTAGAATATTTAGTATTTTTCTGTGAATATTGAAAATGCTTATAAGCAAAAATTTATATTTTTATATAATATTTTCCTTTTGTAATACATACTTGGGACCTTAAAAGCAATGATAGTTGCTGAGGGAAAGGCATCCCCAGTCCTTCATACTCCCTGAGGGTTGCTAGGCAATTAGAAGCTACCGAGGTTGGGGAGACATTTTCTTCTTTTGTGTAGCCACTGGTTAGTTGCTGATGCTCTCTAAAGAATCATTCTCTCATGCTCATATAAGAAACCCTACTTAAACTCTTTAGGTGACCTAAAACAAAACAGATATGAATATAGAAGGGAAGCTATTTGAGAAGAGGAAGGGGGTAATTAGGAGTGAGGGTGACAAAGAAGGTTAAAAAGAAGGTGAATCTGATGAAATATGTGTGTAAAGATATCAAAATGAAGACCATTAAGTAAAATTAGCATATGTTAATAGAAATCTAGGAAAAGAAAAGAATGATGTTTCCCTAGCCCATGAAAATGGTGCAAGTCATCGTATCTTAGGGAAGGCAGATCTGTATCCAGAGGTTTTTTCAGTTGGCAATTTGCCTTATCCTCATATTTCTTGTTTCTGTTGTGGCATGGTGTGATGTGGATGTGAATGTGGTGTGTGTGTGTGTGTGTGTGTGTGTGTGTGCGTGTGTGCGCGTGTGCATACAGCTACATGGGTCCATGCATACAGAGGTCAACGTTGAGATTTTCTTCCTCTATTACTTTCCATCTTGAGTTTTGAGACAGGGTCTCTTGCTGAACAAAGAGCTCTAGTTTTAGCTAGGTTTAATGGTCAATTAGCCCGAGGGGTCATCCTGTATGTAGTACCTCATCCCAGTAACTCACACACCACACACCCTGTTGACATACTTGAACAACTTCCAGCTTTTTATGTGGCTGCCTGGACCTCAAATCTTCCTCCTTGTCATCATGTGTTACCTTAAACATTTGTGTACTTATTTTTCAATTTTAGGTTTCAAATCTGTTGTGGAGTTTGAGAATTAAGATTATAACTGCATCAAGCACCACAATAATATTAACTTTCTCTGTATCTGCACTTTATGTAGGGTACTTAAATTCCACAAATTTGTGAAATTATATATGTGATCCAATTATTAGGATGCTAAAATGAGAGTTTGTTAAGTTATAAGACTTTTCCAAGATAAGGGAAGACTCAAACATCAAACTTACAGAATGGCTTCATTCCATAAATTTAAAATATGATTGGGATGCAAATCAGCAGGATTATTCTTGCATCTTACACCCTACAGAGGCTCAGCTAAAAGTCAGGGCTCCCACAGCTGATATATTACCTCACTAAAGCTCTTCTTGCATTTTCAAGTTTGCATTACAACTCTTTTCCAACCTACATACCTAAAAATTTTTAAAGCAATCACTTTTAAAAGTGTAGAATCAAACTTGTTTTCCACTTATAAACTACCATATATCTAACTCTAAGTATTTCACATAGCATCCATAAATTCAATAAATGACTCTATTATTTTGAAGTACTAAATTTCAATTGTCTGTCAAAATCTCTAAAGCAATACCAAGAAAAATCACATGAAATGCTGTTATTTTATAAAATATATATAAGTATCATTAATACAAAAGTCCATTAGTTTTCTATAACTGAAAACTGGAAAATCCACAAAGACAAAATCAACTAAGGCAATTTCTAAACCATTGTTTGTGCGGAGTATCACAGAATCAGTCTGGAGTTCCCTGTGGACTGCTTTGTATAATATTGTTTTAAACACAGAATATATAATACACATGGTTAGCAAAAAAAAACAACCAGAAAAAATACAATCACTAAAACACATGATAATTTTCAATATGCTATGTGACTTTTGATATATTAATAAACAATACACAGAAGACAACCTAATGACCATAGTTACTTCCAAAAGATGAGTGTAATGAGTACATTGAGACATTTGAAAATGTCATGTGATATATAATATCCATGGGTATTCTTTGTGTGAAGATTTCAGATTTTACGAATAATTTCTAAATGCAAAGTGTAATTAAAAAAGAAGGGGGGAATTTGTCAGTGATTAAAAAGTATACAGATGTGCTTCGTTTCTTATCTGAGTTCAGGAGTTCTCTACTTTCAGTTCTTCATTCCTTGACCACCAGAACTCTTAGACTGACAATCTTCTTACAAACCTTTAGATTAAATTCCTTCTTTTAATTTGATAACAGCTGAAGAACCTACCATAATTTCTTTTCTATCTCTGCCTCAGGAAAGTGTAAGGTAAATGTTCGCTAATTTTTTGGTAGTGTTTTCTTAAGTTCTCCAGTTTTATTATTGTTGCATTTTTCATAGTTATATGTATATCCTAGATGAAGAGTTTGAGAGGATGAGTGTAGACAGTACCTTTAGGAATAGACTAGTATTATTAACTTTATTTTATATGAAGAATTAATACTTATGCATATTTCTTTATCTACTAGTATATGCCATACAGTCAGTGACAGACCTGAGCCTAGAATTGAGTTTCTCAAAACAAAGTTCATTGTATACCAGTATAATCATATAGAGAAACTATCAATTTGTTTTAATAGATTCATGCATGTTACTCTAATATACACTAAAATCTGAGGAGAGGAAGAACTGCATTGAGAATGCCTAGTTTTCAGGTTGATACTTCAACATGATGTGTTGCCTACCACTCATGTGCATGCATATACACATGAAGAAATTCATATCTGTCTATCTATCTCCATCTATCTATCTGTGTATCTATCTATCCGAATCTGTAAATGATCATTTATCTAGCAGATACATATCAATTAGGAGGAACAGGCTTGACAAAAAATCCCAATAATATTTTATATCAAGAAATGCATGCACGTGCACATGCACATATACACACAAAATCAACACACATGTAGAGGTCAGACTTTATAGAATGCAGGATAGTGAATAGAATAGAATAGAATACATGTCATGGGTCTTCTGGATCTAGATAAGTAGCTTCTACCTGCAACAATTATGCAGGACATACAAAACAACATAATGAACAGTTGGAAACCTCTGGGGTGAGAATGGACATTTAATGAACAATTGAGTGAAGGGGGAGAATATTCCTTAAGAAACATTATAATATATATTTTTACAGTTTCATACATGTGTGTAGTGTATTTTGACCATTTATCTCCACATTCCTCTGTTTTATCCCCTTCTCACTACTTCAGAAATCCCTTTACTTCCCAACAAGTTGTCCCGCTACTCATGGCTCTTCTGTATTATTTCAAAATAACTCAGTTTTATTTGGGTTGCTTGTAAAACATAGATTTGGGATCATTACCGGAATATGTACAACTTATCAGTGGCTACTGCGCTAAAGAAAGTATCTACCCTTTCCTGTGTAGTCACTAGTTGCCAATAGCTTTTCAGCTATGCATGGTACCTCATGAACTGTTCTTCTGTCCAGACTGGAATGTAGGTAGGGTTAACCCTGGTCCTCCACAGGTAACCATGACTGCTATGATATTGTGAGTTCAACAGTTAAAGCAAGTTCATAAGAAAGCTCTCCAAAAATCTCTCCAGATCCTCTGGCTCTTGCATTCTTTTGCCTCCTCTTTCATGATAATCCTTTAACCTTAGAGCCAGAGAAGGATATAAATGTCCCATTTAGGAATAACCACTCAACAGAAACATTTTCTGAGCATCTTGATGAGTTGTGATTTTCTGCACTAACTGAAGCACACTACAAACCAAAGCTTCTTTAACCAATGTTAGAAGTCACACTAATCTATTGGTCTAAATGCACGTAGTAGGGAATTGGACAAGAGAACCACTTTACAAAATAGTAAGAGTAGCCACCTGGCTCACCAGTCAGAGCCTATGGCATCTTCAGTCATGAGTTTTTGACCAGGTTTACAATACCAGGCATCAATTTCCTCCTGTTGAGCTTGCAGTCTAAGAAAAAAGTGGTTGATTGCCCCCTCCCTCCTAATAATCATGCTGCTATTTCCCCAATAGGCACACCTTGCCTTAGAGAGTTGGTGTTGTAGCATAAAATTCTAGCACTGGGTTAGTGCACTGATGACTTTTCAACACCAGCATTCTGCATTACACTTTTCAATGATATTAAAGCTACCTAGCAGGAAGAAAGGTTCTAGTACAGTGTCCACTTGATTTCTCTATGTTCTACAATCAAAATGTCTTCAGCAACAGCGGCTCACTAAGTTGTGTTAGGCAACTGAGAGATATTCTGTGCATGAAACTGACTACAGCTTCTGTGAGCAGCATAATTCCCCAATACAGGGTAGAGAGAGCCAAATGAAACTGACTGTGAAATCATAGCTACAGTTAAAGTATGTTAAAGCTTAAGATTAATGAAAAACATCACTCCATTGGAATCCTCAGTTACTTCTTTCACCCTACCTCCTTTCTTGAGGCAATGACAAGAGCTCTATATGAATTCTAAGTCTGATCCTATTCCTCTTCTACTGAATATTCACCAAAGTCACTTATTGCTTTCATCACAGCATCTCTCGCGGTTTCTTCTTGTTTCTTTTTGCTTAATAACTTCATTAGCAATACTGTCCTTAATCTCCTTCAGAATGAAACAAACTAGTAAAATTGAGTAGACACAATGTCATGCCCTTAACCAAGAAATTATTTGCATTTGATACCTGCTGGGAAAGGTAAACCAATTTATTTCAGTGTGTCATTGGGTATATTAACCATACTGCAGGGCAGGCCTCATGCCTAGGAGTAGTTGGTAAACGTAAAACATATTTTTTGTGTATGCTTTTTGTTTTGTTTGGGTATTGCTTGTCACGTTGATTTTCTTTCATCTTTTGGTTTGTCTGTTTTGATTTTTTTTGTTGTTTTTATTGTTTTGGGAAAGGCAGAGAGAAAAAAAAAAACATGACGCTATGTGGGTAGGGAGATCTAGAACTCCTGGAAAGTGTTGGGGTAAGAGAAAGAACAGGATAAAAATATATTCTATGAAAAAAATAATACAACATAATAAAGAATTAGTCATACTATGACTGTATCATTTGTGGTCTTTTCAACTCTTCAAATTATGAGATAGTTAATATGTTATTATACTCAATATACTATTGATCCAGTAATATAGAGCTCTGATATTTCATGTAGATTCCAAATTCTTAGAAACATGATACATGAGTCTTTTTTCTTTCTATTTTTATGGAAAAAACCTTGGCAGGCAGGGGTGCTGCATGCCTTTAATCCCAGCACTTTGGAGGCAGAGGCAGGTGGATCTCTCTGAGTTTGAGACCAGCGTGGTCTACAAGAGCTAGTTCCAGGATAGCCTCCAAAGCTACAGAGAAATCCTGTCTTGAAAAACCAAAAAAAAAAAAAAACTTATATTTGAATAATAAGTACATGTACAGCTTTCAAGAATGGGGAGAAAGTATTAATTAGCACATCAAAATCATAATCAAGTTCACAATTGTGTAAGAGAGCTCCATGAAACCACTGAACTTGACCACTCTATGGGTATAAAAAGTTTTTTCGAGGTTGTTGAAACAAATTGCCAGGAAGTCTGACAAGAGTGGGTAGCAATAGGCCAATTAGAAGAGGAAATAGGCTTTATGGGGTTTTTGAAGGCTTTAGGAAAGATTCTTTCCTCTTGGAAGGTTTTTCTATATCTTGGGTAAAACAGGGTCATTGGGCTTTGCCCTCTGGAAAGGAGTCTGTACTTGTTATGGTCAGGCACCTGTGGCAGATGGCCATTTAGGGAGAAAAACGAAACTAAAATTATCTGATAAGAAGGTTTATGCGGACTGCTCCGGGTTAATTTTTTGTTTCCTCATCTCAGGCTAACCATTGTCATCTGCACAGCATTCTAGAGGCCTGCTTGTGACCTCAAATTCCAGCCTATTGTTGACAAAAGGGCCAAGAACTATCTTCCCATCACTACCTCTGGCTGAGCAGGATTGGTGTCGGAGGGGTAGTGGGAAATATAGGAAATGAGTCAAAGGTGGGGAGTCAGGCAGTGAGTAGACAGTAGGAAGCCTGAAGAAACTCTTTAAGAATCACCGATCCTTGGGTCATTTCAGTAATTGTTCCCTGAAACAAATTCTAAAGGGTCAGGAAACAGTTATTGTTATGACACAGGGTTAGGGTTAAGGTGGGCCTAGGTGGGGTAAGAGTCATCAGTGCCCAAAAGAGGATCATAGCAAGAATCTTACATTGGAGTCAGCCTTTGAAGACGATAGTTTACAAGCCAATTCATGTAAGATGTTTTAATCTTCTTTTCCATTTGACCAACTAACAATGTAATACCAATTCTGTTCACTGAGGGCAAGACAGGAGCCTTCCTTTTCAGTGATCAGAAAGTTGAGAGTTTTATAAGGCCACTGAGGCTAGGAAGGTGAACTGACTTTGTAGGTCTGAGGTTGGCTTCTAGATGGAGTGGATTATCTGTTAGGATAGATGGAGACTATAGCCCAGGATCCTGGACACAGGACTCTAGTCAATACTGAAGCTTTTGAACTTATTCCAGTTGTGACTGGGAGGGTAATGGCTCATTTCTCTTTCAATGTTGAGGATGAGTTGAACACGTAATGAAGTGGGGATGCATGAGTCATAGATTAAGGTGTCTGCATATTGAGACTAGACCAATACCAGAAGAAGATTCCTTATGGAGCTAGTTAGGATTTGGAGATTAAGGTGTTAACATACTGCCAAGACTAGAAGGAGAGTGGGGTGGATGATGGTTATTGAAAAGGCAATCAGCTGGTGTTTCTGGAGGATAGGAAGGTACCAGCAGAGAGGAGAGGAGGAAATGGTCTCAGGGCTATGGAATGTGAAGTTTAGAGTTACTTTTGTGAAAGGGATGGCCACCAGGAGATGCATGGGGTTGCATTGAGGGACTCATCAGTATCTCTGTAAGCACAGTACATTCTCAGGAAGTCATTTCGAATGGCCATCCATGAGGTGGCAGCAGAAGATAGGTCCTGATGTTGGAGATTTCAAAGCTTCAGCTGGATGATGGTTGTTGTATGGTCTCTGCTATGGCATCAGCAGGAGTGGGCAGATCCCCTTTGAGAGATTTAAAATTTTTAACTTTTTGTCTGGTGAAAGGCCCAAATCTTTCTAAATCAATATAGGTAAACCCTTCAACCCCTAGGCCTATTTGTCATCCTAGGGTTCTTGGATAGTGAAGATCACTGTGCCCCTTTCAGGGTCAAGTTTGAGTGAGAGTTATTGGGGTTTCTAACCCACAGCTTGAAGAGAAAAAAACCATATCTACAGCCCCAGAATGAGTAATTTTCCCATGAGGTCTCAGCCTTATGGTTTGGTTGTTTGGTTCCGAGGAAATCAAATACATTTAGAGCCAGCAAGGAGGGAAGAGGACAGAGTGAAACCACTATTGACTGAACAAGCTGCATAGAGGTCAAAAGAAATGTGAATGTCTGAAGCATATCCTGCTTCAGGACAGAAGGTAAACTAAAGGAGCTTTGGGAGGGGAGGGCTATGCAGCAAACATTTGAAAATTCCAAGCATGTTGTGCAGTCCTCTTGGATGGGAGTGTGGAAAGAAGACTAAGCCCCTTAGAAGGAAAGATTCCAAATGCTGAGATGGGTGTTATATGGGAGACCCTAGGCTTCAGCTTTCCTGTCAAGTGGCAAAGAGTACTTATGAGGTCATGTGTTCAGACACCACTTAAGCTACAGAAGATGCATCCTGGCCATCAATCCCTGAAATCCGGCTACAGCAGGTATGGTGAGGAGGACCATATCCAAGTACGGGCCGACAGCCAGCAGGTGAGAAGCCTTCAGAAAAACTCAGGCACTGGGTAAAATGATTTTCTTGCTAGGATCAGTGGAGGATTGAGGCAGGGCATGTTCAGTATGGTCCTGGAGAAGTTTTCTGTGCTTTGTGGGAGCCTAGCCTGTTTGGATGCTCACCTTCCTGGACCTGGATGGAGTGGGGGAGGACCTGGACTTCCCACAGGGCAGGGAATTTGGACTGCTCTGGACTGCTCTTCAGACTCCAGAGGGAGGGGGAGGGGCAGAGGAGTGGGAGAGGAGTGAGGGGACAAGGGAGGAGTGAGGAGTGGGGGGAGGGGGGAGGAGTGGGGGAGGGGGAGAGGAGTGAGGGGGGAAATGGGAGGCGGGGAGGAGGCAGGAATTTTTTCAATAAAAAAATAAATTAAAAAAAAGAGTGAAAGAAGGTAATTAGTTACGAAGTGGAGCTCAATGCAGAGGTAAATTTTTCAAGAGCAAAATGACAGTTTTATATTAGCTCAAATGGGTCGAGGAAGGGAGGAACTCAGAGCATGCCTCAAATATGAGTTGGGGCTAGAGTTAGGAGTTGAGTTCAAGAAAGGTGAAGTTGAGAAGGTCACTTTGAAAAGTGAGTCTTAATGAGTCTATTAGCCATTTATACATTTCCTGAGAACTGGGGTAGGTGGGAATGTAGAAAGGCCACTGTAATGCTAAGGCCCTTTGAACAAACTGGGTGATTTTAGCGATTAATACCAGGCTAGTTTCTGGTTGTATGGATCTAGAAAGTTCAATTCTGAGCAAAGCATTATTCATGAGGTGGGAACAGACCATTTCTGCTGTTTCCGCCATAGCAGGGAAATTTTCTCCATATCCTGAGAAGGTGTCTGTTATAGTAAGAAGAGATTTATGTGTTTTGTTAAGTGGCATATGTGTGAAATCTATCTGCCAGTCCTGTGCTGGAAGATTACCCTGAAATTAGTGTGGGGTAAAGAAAGAAGGGTTGGGGCAGTCGTTGCAGATAGTCTAAAGAAGGGGGAAAAGGCTGGGTTAGAGGAAAAGAGACTGTAGAAACCAGTAGAAAAGTGGAGACCCACATGAAAGGCCTGGTGAAAAGCCACTAGGAAGGGGTTTCCCTTAAGCATCAGAGAGACAATAACTGTCCTGTAGAATTTTGAACCATTTGCTCATACGGTGGAAAAATTTGTCAAGATCAATGAGAGTTTGGAAGTCCAGTGTGCCATTTTCAGGCAATCAAGACTGATTGCCAAGTTTGTATTGATGTCAAGTTGTATTATTAGCAAAGAATATGACAGCAAAGTATAAATGGTATCTCTGGGCCTGAGAGAGGAAAAAGACAAACTTAACCTAGTAGACTGAGAGGAGTGAGTGAAGCAAGTGGGGACTTGATCGGGGGAGGGGGAGGGAAATGGGAAGCGGTTGTGGGGACGAGGCAGAAATCCTTAATAAATAAATAAATTAAAAAAAAAAGAAAGTGGCTGAAGGTATAGACTCAAAATCTGAACTCAAATATGGTGGATTCCAGAAGCCTGAAGACACAAATAATCCAATCCTAGGAGGGCCAAGTAAGCAACTTGGTTCTGTTAGGAGAAATTATAACTGTAATATGAGTAGGGAGACCATCCTTTACCTTTTATGATTGCAGATAAATTTAATGAAGCTTAGTTTTTAAGGAAAGAAAGCTCGAAATAGCACAGCTAAGATAGGGAACATCAAGATTTATTTTCAATACTTAAGAGTTTCAAAACATAATGAAAAAAGAGTGTCGAAGTATTTGTAAAGCAGAAGAAAAATTAGAACAATATACTAAGAGTAAAATTATGAGAAAATATGAGAGAATTGAGGATGGTTATTCAATCTAGGAATGGAATCCCCACTTGTAAGGGATCAAGGGTGTTGAAAGCCTATAAAACTGTATACTAAGAACACAAACATAGTCAGCGACAGTTGAAATTCACTACTGGTTAGGCCCAACTACATTTTTCCTTTTGTATTCCTTCATGTTTACTTGCTTCTTGTTCAACACTTTCATGCTAAAGATGAATCTCAGGATACCATGAATGCCCTGTGTTATATCACAGTGTCCCAACAGACAGTGTTTTACATGTGGTTTTGTATATGATCATGAAAATCTTATTTCAGAGATTCCTGGTGACATTGACAAACTTTGATTATTATTGCAATTCATGCTTGTAAAATTATAATTATGTTTTTACATCACATTGTGGTGGTTTTCGTTTTGATTATTTTTGTTATGTGCTACCTATTATATGTCAATTGAATAATAGCCATTTTCAACTTTTGAACTATTATAGATATTCAATCAATCAGCACCTGATAGTGGATAAACATGCAAGAGGGTTGCAATATTATTGCATTATGTCCTTTTCTCACTTACTATGCCCAGGTGGTTTAATTAAAAAAAAAATAAGATCAATGTTTGTTCAAATTGTTTTTACTCACTAAAGAACACATTAAGAAAGACAAAGAGCTTTTTAATGATCATTTCTAAGTGCCTCTAAAGAGCTGTTAAATTGGATTATGAGGAGTGTTTTGGTAGTGACTGAAGTGTTATAAGAAGACAATACCTGCTTTGTGAAGTAAGGTAGATAAAAAATATTCAATGTTCCATGTTACTTTTCCTACACATGCTTTAATGAACCAGTGTGTATTTCTCTATTTCTTCATGAGATTGCCCACATAGTGGGCTCTTTGTCTTTCTTAAGGTGAATAATCTTGGCTTGTCTTCAGTTTGTGGAATGTGTTCACCTTGGCAAAACTGATTTGAGAAGAAAGACAATTCATAAAAAGCTTTTCATACTAAGGTTTAAAAACATTGATATTTATAACTTTTCTCGTTTCATATTAAGTCATAAATACCAAGATTATTCACTGTTTCACTGTTGTGAAACTTGAAGCTTTCCATAGAAGTGTGCTCTCTCTCTCTCTCTCCCCTCTCTCTCCCCCCCCCTTCTCTCTGCAGTTTCAAAGGGTTTCTTTTTTTCTATTAGTTACCTGATGCTGGTTTTGACAGAAGTGATGAGCAAGGGATTGCTATTCATGAAGCTACAGCCAGTATAGATTAGTAGTTGACTGTATGCTTTGAAGGTAAAAAGCCCTGAGTTCAATTTTCAGCACCCTAATTCCACCAAAGGCACTGCCATAAAGTAAAATAATGGGAATTAAAGATAAATATAAGTAAAACTAGAGAAGAGAAGCAAAGAAAGAACAAATACACAGGGATTTCAATTTGATGATTATGAAGCTAGAGATGTGGCTCTGTAAATATACTAGCTGCTTTTTCCTAGAATCCAGGTTTGGTTCACAGCATCCACATGGTGTCTCACAGCCATCTACAGCTCTAGTTTTAGGGGAGCTAACACCTTCTGGTCTCCACAGGTATCAGGCAGAAATGTGGCATACAAACATACATGCAGGTAAAACAGTCACACACATAAATGCTAAAATAATACAATTTAAAAGGAATATAGGTATCTTCAATTAAAACTTATGCTTATGTACAAGTAGAGAATTCATTCAAATATATTTCCTGTATTGACACTAGTTCAACAGAGAGATTAAGTTGCTTATTTTCATATAATTTTTCATTTACATTATTAGTTATAAAATCAGAATAAATCAATTATAAAATGAAGCAAAATTAATGGTTTTCATTTTTGTTTTTAAATCTCCATCTCTAATTCACAAACTCTAATAAAAGATTGCTAATATAGTTCAAGAAACATTGAATATAAGGGTAGAATTGAACATCATTTAGCAAGAAGAATGAGCAGCAACTTTAAAAATATTGCTATTTAATAGAATCTCTACCTTTCAACCAAGTTATCATTCATTCATTATTATAAGTGATCTACCATTGAACTATCTAACCAGACATTTTCCTTTTTAATTACTTTTGTTCATACAATACTTTGATCGTATTCTTTCTCCTGTCCCACTCCAATATTCTTCCCACTAACTTTAAGCTCTCCCTGTCTCTCCCTCTTCCGCCCCCCCTGGAAGAAACACCAATCCAAAGGAGGGGTGGGTAAACCCAAATAAAAACAAACAGGCAGACACAAACAAAAGAAGGAAGGAAACTAATAAGAGAAAAAGTCTTACCAAAACAGAACAAAACAAAACAAAGGTGCTTACAAAAAAACACCAACAACAAAAACACGGAACATTTTGTGTTGGTCCACTACCACTAGGCATGGGGCCAGCCGTTGACTGTGGTTGACAGACAGTGATATTCTATTGAAGGAAGTTGATTTTTCCTTTGCCAGCAGATATCGGATCATGATAGCTTCTTGGTTAGGAGCTGGACTATATGATTTTTCTATTTTTGAAATGAAAATTACCAATTACATTTTAATAATCAACTTGCAGAAAAGTTCATGTTATTCTCTTAGTATTATTATGCTTCCCTTAAACATGTTAGCTACAACCGAGCAGTGGTGGTGCACACCTTTAATCCCAGACCTTGAGAAGCAGAGGCAGGCAGATCTTCATGAGTTCAAGGCCAGCCTGGTTTACAAAGTGAATTCCAGGACAGAGAAGCCATATTTTGAGAAACAAACAAACAAACAAAAGTTAAATCCATCCTTTGGGGTGCCATTCAGAAAAGCATTTGTTTTTGTTTTGTTTTTGTTTTGTTTTTAGAAAAACTAAGTGAAGGTGACAGTTTTAGCTCACTGAGAATTATTTTGACTCACTATTTTTAAATAACAAGCCACTGGAAGAATGAAGCATAGGAGATAAGCTAGATTTCAAGCTGACAATGCAATGAAACTTTACCACATAGGAACAAAATGAGAGAGGTCCATTGAATATTTTTATTTCCTCAACTGGACTTTCAATGAACATATTGGGTCAGAACTAAAACATTTGTGTTGCCATACGTATACAGCTACACATTAATGTATACATATAGTATATAATGACTACAGAAAGTTTAAAAGAACACATTTACTAAACATTTTTCTAGACTTTTTTTTTGAAAACTCAACACTGCTCAATTTATTTTTCTATGAAGCCAAAAACTAATAGTGAGTAATTAGGTTATCATCATAATCATTATTGAAGCAGGATGCTAGCTAGCTATAGGAGCTGTGTAAAATATATTGACTGCCTTCCTCCAGAGTAATTGCTGGACCAAGCCTCTTTGTGCCCATAATCAATTTTAGCAATAAATGTTCTCTAGCTTGAAGCACTTTGTCCCACAAAAACTCAAGAGCTCTTTGAAAAAAATGATATTTCATAAAGATTTTAATCATTGATGTCTTTGTCTTGTATATGGACAAGTATTGATTCATTGTCAGTTTTTAATCACCTCAAATCTCAGCTAACACAAACACTATTATTTCAAGTATACAGGTATGACACAGCAATTTTCTTTTCTTTGATAAAATTCCTCATGTGTTCCTAGGTTGCTCTGGGTCGACAAAGTAGATTTGCTGGTTGTAACTATGCTTTTTTTCTGGATGCCTAGTTGCCTCCTAGTGTGTAACACTCTCCTATGAGATAGCTAGGGCAACTTGTCTCTCTTTCACACCTCTCATCTTCTCCAAACCTGGCTCAGGTGTGTTTCGACAGAAAAAAAAATTCACACAGAGTACAGAAAAACTGGTCTAACCCTTTTGAGGCCAACATTTGGAAGTAGGATGCAAACCTCTCTGATGCATTTTACTTGTCAAAGCAAGTCAGGGGCTGACACAGATTCAAGAGGCAGGAAATGAGGAAGAGAAGAGCAGCGAGACCACATTGAAAAGGGCATGGGCTCATTAAAGGATGAAATATTTGGACCAATTTTGTTGTTAATAAACCATTTAGAGCAGATGTTCTTGCACAATGTAGTTCCCTTGCCAAGTAATATTTTCATATAAGAATAGCCTCTAAACAATGCCAATATCAGTCTTTCTGAAATAGTATAGTTAGTTAAAACATAATTAGTTAAAACATGTCTAATTTTATTAAAATTAAAATATGGCTTAAGTGTATCAAAATTAGAAGCCATCTTTAAAAGTCTAAAGACAATAGATGTGTGTCCATATTTCTTTGAGTGCCATAACAAATATTCTCTGATGTAGTCTCTTATACATCTGTAATGTGATCATTTTCTGCCCCTCAATAGAACCTATGCTTAAAGAACTGGCTTACTGCGATTAGGGTAATCATAAAATGAAATTTGATCCTAGCATCTGAAGGTCATTGTGCTTGTACTCTCTTCCACCTTCCACATTTTCCTGTTAATAATTTATTCAACTTTTAAGAATCAGTAGAGAAACTCCTACTTTCTGTTATTCTCCCAGAATGGAAAAAAAAATCTCTCTTATTTGTACCAGCAGCACATTTATGACACCAGTCTCAAGAGGATTATAATTATAATTGCTTTAAAGTACACCTCTTTCCGAGAGGGTGACAAAATCTGTGAAAACAATAGCAATAGGTAAAGGGGAAAAAACACCTTTCATCTCTCTATTCTTCCTGATGTGTGGGACAGAATGAAGCATGTGACTCATGCTGATTAAATGTTGTGTAACTTAAATACTTCTCTCCTTTGACATGTGATGAAAACAAGTGAAGTGTTATATAATTTAACAACATTTTCTGCACAATTGAGAAAAACCAGAAGAGCAGTTTAAATAAGTGCTATTTACTTTCAAGTACCATTTTCTTCAAAATAAATCCAATAAATGGAGGATTTTTAAAATGCAACTGGCATGTTTATATGTTTATGAAATGCCTAAAGTAAATGCACAAACCCAAAACTTATTATTTTATTTTCTGCTAATTTAATCCTCATCACCTTTTAGGACTTTAATTTTATTTTTCACTTTAGTTGATGATAACAAGAGAATAGTTCTCCAAACCTTTAGACAATATTGCCTTAGTTGAGTTACTGCTCAGGAGCAGTCTTCGCCATATTTGTTAAGAATGCCAGTCATATGGATATCCCAAGGAGTTAACAGAATCTCTGATGTTAATCAATATAACAATTTACAGGTTTCGTTCTTTTTTCAAATGTTTAGTCTTTGTGAGGATGTATTTATGGGTGTCTGCTTGGAAAGTGACTAGATGAGCACGTGTGGTCGTGTATATGTGGAGGTCAGAGAACAACTTTGGGTGCCAGTCTATATCATTACTTGACACAGGGTACTTACTGTGCTCAACACTGTGAATATCAGCCTAGGTTGAACCATCTTCACAGCCCTAAACCTGAGAAAAAGATCATAATGTATATGAAAGAAGTACCACTTTGCCCATTAGCTTGCCACAGATTCAGCCCAGCATAAAGAATAACTACTTTTGTCAAATAGCATGTGACATTAAGTAACTAAAGGGAAAGAACAGAAAGAACTGATTACATGAAAACGTTGCTATCTTGAGAGAGTGGGGAGATGACTATGTGGTTAAGAGCACCTCTTGCTCTTGCGGAGGACCTGGTCTAGGTTTGGTTCTCAGGGTCTCTTCGCACTGCTCCGGCTTCTGCAGGCATGTGACATATGCATAGAAGAAGAAGAACACTCATACCCTATGAACAAAATAGCAAAGTGAACAACAAAAACAAGTTTTAAAACTCGCATTTTGGAGATTATGTAGGTGCGCAAATTATAATTACCTATCAGTAATTCTGAATGATATTATAAACAAATCACCATAACTTAAAGAACATTTAGATAGCAAGAATGGTTAAGAGATTGGTAGGTAAAGTGTCTACATTTAGAGTTTATGTAATGCTTAATTGTGGTGACTTTAGAAAAATTATTTGTATTCTCTATGCCACAAATTTATTATGTGTAAATTATAGGTGGGTTTCCTTGGTTATTGTAGAACTTAATTAAAGCAAAATATGTAAGGTACACTGATGTTTGGCTCAAAAATTAATGAATAAATCTATGTGAAAATGATTCATATGGAAAAAGCCAGTCTTCAACCATGTACTACTACTACAATATTGGAAACATCTTCTGGTTCAACTTGTTAGAAGGAAATAGAAATACAAGAGGCATAGAAGCGTTTACTTACATATTCTATACTTTGTAACCTTATGAATCATTTCCTTGATTTAGTGTCTACAAAGTGGCCTTCAGTATAGTCTAATAAAATATTATGAATTGACCAAGGTTCACTTCCTCAGTTAGCAGCAGAATAGCATGATTAGGGGAAAAACAATGTTTTGTCACACACGTTGAACACATACAATTGCCCAGGACTGTAACTAGGAAAATATATATAAATTAAAGATTAAATATAAATTTATTATTTATTGAATACATGAATGTTAAGTCATTGCTTTTACATGTGTGAATAAAATTATACCACCGTAGATTTTATTTCATTCTAAGTACTGATAGATAATATTTCCTCAGTAATCTTATTTATTATGTCATATTTGTATATGACATGTATATATGTATATGTGTTTACATACTTCAAAACAAAATGCTTCATTTTGACAACTTCATGCTATATTTTTATGTAAAACGCTTGTTGGAATAGATCATAACTCATTTATTTGCCTATCACTATGTGTCCAAATATAAATAATTTACTATGTGATTTAGTATAAAAATTAAAGGTATCTTTCAGTATTTCAATGTATATGGAACATATAATTCTTATAAAAAAGAGTTATTAAATTCAAATATTGTAAGTCTTCTATGTTACATTTTTTAATTTCATTATGGCTATATAAAATAATATATAATACAAAATTACCAAAGTTTTGCAAATTTTAGTTTTTGAAAACATGGAGAAATGAACTAGGATTATCCATGGTAATTTACAAATGGTAAATCAGAAGTCTAAGTAAAAAATTCATTTTTTTAAACAAAGTTTGTAAGACATAGACTTTATCAGACAATGAAATATGCTGACTTTGTTAATCATGTTTTTCCTTTATTGTTTGAAACAAACCATTTATAGACAATGACTGGATTGCCTTTGATTGTTGTGTTGCTACTGCTCAAGGTTGTAATGTGAAATCTGCCTGAGTCATTTTTTATGAACTTAATACTATAGCATACACATTGGTTGCTAGTGATTATGTTTTATAAAGATACACTGCTGAATAGAATGACATTTTGCAACTGGGGTGAATGTGAAAGTATTATATTATATAACTTAGCTGTTGAGTACTTCTTAGCTCCAAGGAATAACTTGGCTTTTTCTTCATTATCTTTGCAGCCAGATTTCAGTGCTATTTCTGGTACATAAGAGTCTCTAAAAGTATTTGATGCTAAGTGATAATGAATAAATACATGTTAATTTTCATCTGTTAAATCCTAAGAACATTCCAGAACTTCGATACTCCTGTTAAAGAAGAAAATGTATTCCAGTGATACATTTTGGTTTTTGCGATGACATTCCTAGAGATATAATTGGTAAATTAAGCCTAAATAAGAACATTTGGGCTTTCAATTCCTGCCTGACATGGATGTCTGCGACAATTTTTTTGCAATGTGTGAAGTGTCAAAATAGTGATGGTTCATCCACTTTCTCATTTTTCTCTCCCGAGTAACTAGCTTGACTATACAGGCAGATTCCCTAGCCCAAGAATTTCCAGGTGCATTTATTTGGCTAATGGCAGCTCTTAAAAGAAACATGAAAGAAAGCATCTAGAATGATAAGGACACTTGAGTGATGGGAGATCCTCTCAGGCAGCCTTCTTACTTGTTTAATTGTCTACAGGCCAAAAATTGCTCTCTTCTCTGAGTCTAGGAGTAAACATAGTTCTCTATTCTAGTGGTTTCATAAGACTCTATCTTCATCTTTGCAAACATTCTTTTGATAAGCTTTTACAATATTACTCATTCTTGCAATGGCTGATTGATCCTCAAAACAAAGTTGGAACCTTACTGCCTGGTAAGAACATTTAACATGAAGGATGACACAAGAAATATAATTTGAGTTTATCAAACACTTTCTCAATCTGGGACTATATTAAACACATTACATTTATTAGTTATTTAATCTTTATGATATCAAGCTAGATAGTGCTATTGATCACTCTGAATCTAAGCTCACAAGAGGGAATTGTCAAGAAGTATGAGCATTATCATTCAAAATACAGAATAAATTCATGATAGTTAGCATCTTTTAAGCATATCTTATTTTTTTAAAATTCCATTCTACATAAAATTTTCACATCATTACCACACAATCTGGGTAATACAATATTTTGTTTTTAAAAACTGAAATAATTAGGCATGGATTAGAAGGGACACTTGCCCACATTTCATAAGAATATAGAAGATTTGGATTTCAATAAAAGCATTGTGAATGTAGAGTAAATTTTATTCATAAAATTACAACTTTTGTGCTTTGTAAAACACATTTTATCAGAGTGAAATTTTCTTTCCAAATACTCTCTCTATAACACATAACCCTTTCAATCATTACATTCCTAAAATTAAAGCTGAAGCATGTTTTATTTGTCTTTATTGAGAGGCTTGTAAAGCATTATTAACATGTATTGTTCACAATTTGTACAGTGCTCATTCTTAAACACGCTAGTCCACAGAAGTATCATGAGGTTGTTACTGTTTCCAAGTATGATTGCTGTTCATTGAGCTATATAGCTTAAGATATATATATATATATATATATATATATATATATATATATTCCTGTATGTATATTATGCTGCAATACAATTGTTGTTAAATTTTTTAAAACCATACTTAAGGAATTATATCACCTATGAAGAGTTCCTCTTTAAACTATAGTGGGCTGTTTCATTTTGTGCTGAGCAGTCAGTCCAGCAGCATTGCCTCCCCGGAGATCTTGAATCCTCACTTTTGCAGTCCTTTTGCTGTTTCCAGTGTCCAGACATTTGTAATCACTGAGCAGTCTCTTGACTTTTTGAGCAACAGATATATCCAAGGCTTGACCTTTTTGTAACCAGAAGGTCATGCTAAATTATCCGTGTGCTCTTTACCTCTTACTGGAACACTATATTGATCCTTCTGTATTTTCAGGTTAAAAGACTAATGTAACTCCGAATAGTTAGAGGCCCCTTAAACAGCTTCACAAATGCATTTCTGAGCTTTTCACAGTTGGGTTTTTTTTTATTTTAATTGTTCTCCTCTTTGTTTATACCACCTATTAATATTTTTAACATTGTAGGGGCTCCCATGTTTCTTAGTTCTTTACTTACAGTACTATAGAAGGGTTGCTATTTTATGATCACTTCATCTTGCTACTTGGGTTAGCAAAGAAGTCAATAACCTCATGGGTGAATCTGCTGAGTAATGTCAAAAGTTCACTGAGTTCATTTAATAAAGGAAGCATTAGTCATGAAAGGAACTGAAGACAGAGAGCCACAGAGTCATGTGGAACAAAAAGGATGTGATACTTTCTTTTACAAAATCATTTTCTGCACTTGAAAGGAAAGCCATTAACGATGGGATTTTAGGAAAATAGGATGCTTTTCATTACCCTAAATGTCACCTGTGAACAAAAAAAAAGATGTTACAGATATCAAAGAAGAAATGGGATAGAAACAAACTGAGATTTAATTAAAATAGCCAAAGAAGCAACAGAGTAAGGGCGTGAATCTTCTATGAGCTTTCCAATCCACCATTTATTTCCTCATTCTCAGTGATTTATGTGCACAATTACAGTTCTCCTTCCTTACTATTCTTCTAGGGGCTACACTTATACTCTTATACTATTAACCTACTATTATAGGGGTTGTACTCATATACACTGCAAATGAGCTCAACATTTTCTATGTGATTCAATAGCATGCTAAAATTTCACATGTACCTAGTACTTAGCGCTAGATAAATACAGAAGCGCTAATAAAATAAAGGTTAAAATCAACCCATATTTATTAAATAAGAATGAGTTGCCCATCAAAATGCAATACCTACAGAATACAACATTTTTTCATTTAAACTTCACAAGTGTGCTCTGAGCTGTTATTATATCAATTTCCATTTTACAAATAAGTTCAAAGGTTTACTTGCTTTACTAGGATACCATAGCTAGTGAACAGGGCACCTGAGTACCAAAGTTAGCTTCTGCTGCCTTTGTAACCTGTGATCCTTTGCAGTATATTATCTATAATTCTGTCTAACAAGAAGTTGAGAGTAGTTAAAACCAAGTGCAGGATGCAGGAGTAATGAGATTTTTTTTTCTCTCTGTGGGGTAGTCATATTACATGTAGACTAAGCATCTGAAGCTCCGTGACATTTCGTTGAGAACTGCTTTCGTAGATGGGAATTTTACTCAAAAGTGCTTTGATATTTGCTTTTACATTAAAGCAAACATACATTAAAGGAAGCAGGGCAAACCCTGCTTCAGCATGTGCTCTTAAAGAACTGTTAAACCTTAAGATATTGAATTGATACTGCCATATCCAGGATGAATTCATTCAATCTCATTTGCTGGAATCATGTTTCTTCTGGATGAAAATATGGCCAGTGGAACAAATAAGACTTGGATTTCTGTTATGAGACTTCAGTGAATCATTGGTTATATATGTGCTTTGAAAACTGATAAAATAATAGTATCAGTCTCTTTTCTACTAACATGCTGATTCCTTGCACTAAGATCATCAACTAGTTATACTTGGGAACCTTTGAAGAGAGTAGTATCATCATTACTCCTCTTCCATTTTGGTCAAATTTGCCATTAAAGGGAAAATTACCGAGTCTGCGTCACATTTAGACTGTAGGTAAGATTCTCTAAGCTTGTTGGTCTTTACTTCTTTTCCCTAATCAAAGCATATGTTTGGTGCTATATGATATTTATATTAGGTGCTCTGAGACACATTTCATATTTCCCACCTTCTATTCTTTATGAATAAATGTCAGTTTCTCATCATTGTTCTTCTTGGTTTGTCAGAGTTTGTCTGGCAACCAATATAGACGCCTGGTATGGCCTAAGAACAACAATCTTTGCCAGAAAAAAAAATACATGTGCTTATATTAAAAACTGCTATATCCGGAAGATGCTTCTTTTCACAATTTTAGAAGACACTCTTTTCTCAGTTGCTTTGATAAAACTTGCTGCTGAAATAAACAGCATTTCAAGTTGTACTTTAATTTACTTGGAAAACAAAATCTCAGTATTATGTTTACATTCTTGATATTTATGGTATTATTAGGAAATATACAGTCATCTGCTTAAAGAGTCATAAAATATCACAGTTTTAAGATTTGCTTATACATAATAGTATACATAATAATCATTTTAAAAATCTTTCAGCATGTTAATGTTTTGTACTCTTTTCATTCTTACACTGTAGTTTCAAAAAGAACTACTGGGGCATAATTTCAAAAAAATAGTTTGTAAAAAATTGTCCTTAGTTGATATGATATCACAAAACCTGAGCATACAAGAATGAGTAACTTGCCTGCAGAAGCCAGGATTTTCTTCATAGAACGCACCTATCTAGGCAGCTACAGGGCCAATCATTGACATTGCTATCTGATTGTGGGACAATCCAACTTTTATGTCTTTAATCATAGATAAATCAATATTTTTTCTTGAATACAGGGATTTTCTTGATAAGTAAGTTACAAAGTTTATTTGCAATCTAAGTGGCTTGTGAGTAGTGGCAAATCACTAATGTTAGGCCTGTTATTTGACACGCAGGAGAAAACAATTCATGATTCGAGTCCACAGACTGGTATTTCCACAGTTATGTTTTCCTGGATCCACTTATTTAATATTTGTGGTATTATCATTCTTGAATATGTTTTCCCAGTTGGAAGGAACTACTGTCATCTGAGCATTATGTGTCTGATTTACCAATATAAGCTCCATGCAGCATCTTGCATAGGTTTGTTGATGTTCCATTAATTTCAGTGCTAGATAAGCTAAGTCTTTGTTGATAATCTGGGTGATAAGAGAGCTGGAAATAATCTCACCAAGAGGAATTGTGGATATTTTTAAATGAAAACTAGAAAATATTTGGAGTGTCTGTCAGAAGAAACAGTATCTGTACAAGATAACAGAGTAGAAAGATGAGGTTGAAAGAATAGCATGGTAAGATGGAAGGAGCAGAGAGAGGCTTCAAAAGTTACCTAGAACCAATGCAAAACATTGGATTTATGATTTCTAGTTTTGTAACAAAGGGCTGCACAGCCAAGTTCTTTGTCTCAACTGCTCCCATAAGATGAGTGCATTACTGTTAAGATGACGGAAACGATGCAACAGTGATAAGATCCATTTGCACAATTCAGTGTCTCCCATCCCTAGTTTCTCTAAGAATTTTAGGACTTCTTAGTGATTATAGTAATTTTTATGTTCTTTAATGGAATTTCTAAGTAGATATCCTAGAAAAATAAGTGGAAAACCTTATTAGAGTTATTTTCACCCTGTTTAATTCAATTTTTCTACCTACAGCCTCACCACACTGAACACCATGGATCTTATCTGATCCCAGAAGTTAAGCATGGTTAGGCCTGGATAGTACATGGATGGGAGACCAACTAGGATTACTAGGTATTTGGGTGTAAGACCACCTAAAATTACCAGGTCTGATAGGCTTCAAACTAACTACTGGCTAACTAACTAAAATAAATCAGATATTCTCAAAACTTGATTTGTTTTAAGATGAGAACAAGACTTTCTGAATTATTGTATGTAAGGTGTGACAAAAGGATGTTGAATAATATGACACGATAATTAAATTAATTACGCTCTAAATTTCAACTTGCTGTCATTAAGAGTTTACGTACATTTGTCCTAATGTTATAATTTCTTTGATCCTCATGATCAGCTTGAACTTTCTTTTTCATCCATTACTCCTGGCCACTTATTAATTTGATACATCAAATGCCCTTAAATATAGTTTTAAATTTCCAAAGCCTTTGTCATAGATATGAATCATAAAAAAATTGTAATTTCTTCAAGTGGGTGTGTTTTTTTTTTTATTTCAGTTTGGAAAGCAGCGCATAGACAACCTCTTCAGTGACCTGCAGGATGGGAAATGCCTCCTAGAACTCCTGGAAGGCCTGACAGGACAAAAACTGGTAGGAACCTTCTTTCCTTCTTTCTTTCTTTCCTTCTTTCCTTCTTTCTTTCCTTCCTTCCTTCCTTCCTTCCTCCCTCCCTCCCTCTCTCCCTTCATTCTCTTTCTCCCTCACTCTCTTCCCTCGCTCCTTCTTGCTCTCTCTTTTCTTTCTCATGTGTATGTATGTGGGAGTGGATGCATGTTTTCATGTGGACATACAGACATGTGTGTGCATGTGTGTGTGTGAAGGCGAAAGGTTGACTTAAAATATCTGGCTCAGTCTCTCTCTGAGGCAAAGTCTCTCCCTTGAACCTAGACTTCATCAGTTCAGCTGGTCTATTTAGTCAGCTTTCTTCTGTGGTCCCTGTCTCTGTCTCCTGAGCCCTCGGATCACAGACAGGTTACCATACCTATTTGGCAACTATGTGTGTGCTAAGGATCCATACTCTGGCCCTCAAACTTGTACATTGAAAAATTTCCCCAGTCCAGGAAATTTATTGTGAAATTTACAGTAACCTCAATGAAGTGTCAGACCTCAAAGAATTAGTTTTATTTCAGTTATCTAATAAAATTCACCAATGTATTAGATAAACAAGACAGTCTTATTACTGAACTAAATCATATTATAAATTTCTTTTTTGGCATTGTCTATCTTATACAGAATAATATAGTAAAAAATTCAGCAATACATTCTGTTAATAAGCAATATTTGCCTTTACTTTTTAAAAATGCTTCTTAAGGACTAATTGTATAAAATTTTATGCATAATGACTTTAAACTTATCTTTGTGCTGTTTTATATTTTGCACATATTTTAAATGTACCTGTATTTATAAATAAAATTATTTTTAGTACAGCATAATAAAATGTTAGTATTTAGTCTGATATCCAAAAGCAAATGAGATGAAAATGTAATTTCCTTTTGAGAAATTTAACTTGTATAACTTTAGAACATCCCTATGAAGGACATAACATGGTAATACAATGTTATAGGTCACTAAAGTCATGGAAGAGTCTGAGTTCAGTTGATGAAAGTCTCATAATGGAGAAAATCTCTTAAATCATAATCTCTTGACTTAGAAATCTTTTTAGATGTCTATTATTCTTGTAAGCAGGGCTTAGGACGCCATTCTACCTACAGTCATCCACTCTGCGTGTCTAATGAGCCCTATTCAGTTACTGCTTTAATCTTATCTCTTTTCCCTTTACTATAGCTCTCCAGCATGCGCATTTAAGCATGTGCCTGCACATGAGCACGACCCCACACACAAGCCAAGGCTTTGTATGTACTATAGAAACTCTAGCTGTCTATCAAAGTTAGATCTGGCCAAAATCCTATCTCTGAGTTGCCTCCTGCAATTTTCCCACACCAAGCCAAGTTGGTCCCTGTTCGCTCAGTCATTGCCCAGAATTTTGCTTTGTTGTCTTGTTTACCTATTTTGCTTTGTGTGCGTCTTTGTGTTCTGACAGTCCTTGAAAAACATTGGCTTCTGCTTGCTATTGAAGGCTTTTTAGAACAAACTTCTAAAATTAATTTCTCCCTCTTAAATTCCATAGAATTCATTTTTTTTCTTTTAATTACTTAAAATAATATTTTGGTACGTATATGGAAGCATGGCTATGAAAATGATTTTCAAATATTGTAGCTATGCTGAAAAGCCATACTTTGTGCATTCATTTTTAATTAACTTCAATAATTATATAGGATTATAATGTTACTCTATTAACTCAAAGTGATACATTTTTCTGGTTTACTAACCCATTTGTCTTATTTTTGAGATTATAGTATAATTACATTTCACCCTTTTCTCCTTCTGATTCACTCATATACTCCTCTCTACTCTCTTTCAAGTGCATCACCTCCTATTTTCATTAGTTGTTTTTGCATGTATATACATAAATACATGTATGTTCCTTAAAATAATCTGGTCTGTATAATATTATTTATATGCATGTTATTTATATGCATATTTGATATATTTTTATGAAATTTAACTTGGGTTGATGACTTCCTAAAATAAAATATTCAAATTCTTTACATTTAAACTTTTGTCAAATAGCCAGTTGGAAGGGGCAGTGTAGGCTTAGTCTTAATTTCACTTTATGCATATATGATGTTTAAGTGTATATGCAGAACATGTGCATTTTTATAATGGTGATAAAGAAATTAGTGCCTGTGAGCATCCAGCTACTCTTGGTAATTATGTGTCAGTTCTGTTCATAAATAAAAAAATAAATAAATCTCACTGTCTTTCATAAACTGTTCTCATTCTCTGCACACTAATGATGACATTTTGCTGCTTTTCTGTAGAAAACATGTTTCTGTACCTTTGTTTTCTTGATGTTTGTGGTGGTAAATAGAAAAATACTAAAATGTAGGCTGTTATCACTTGGACATTCATGGGGTAAAATTTTCTAAGATATGAAAAGTGGAGATTTCTGTTAATGAGGCTATGCTTGGAGATGGAGGAAGTGAGGGAACAAGACATTTATGTCTTTTACAAAGGATACTAGTCAAGTCATCTTGACGAATAGAAGACTTAGGATAAATGTTGGAAGCTTATCCAGCCAGTTTAAAGAATAAGGTTCTCTAGGGTATGGAAGTCTTAAGAAGGTTGGGAAGACTCTTGGAAAGTACACGGTAAAATTAAAAGTACAAAAGTACATTATTTATTCTATACATACACAAAGTAAAGAAAAGGTAAGAAAAGAAATAAGAAAATTCTGACTGCATAGGCCCAGCCCAAATGTTAAAGCCTTGCTCCACTGATAATTTCTGTAAATACATATTAATTCTTTTAAGATTAGAATAATTACATATACAAGTTGTATGGAACCATTGGCATTGCAAGTTGCTTAATAATAATGTGAAGTACCTTGCATGTACTACCAACTCCATACAGCAAAAATCTGAAAATACTATATCAAAACTCCCCATCTAACGTCTTTACACACATTCCTATTTAAAGTTGTAGAACAGCTATTTTTATTAGCTCTGTTTTAACAGGTGAGACAACCGGAGAATGGGAAGAAGTTTCTCATGCTCACATAGTCCAAAAGTGCAAGAGCAAAACGTTGAAACCAGGTTTTGGAGGTCATGACTTTTACTAAACAATAGCCTCCCTAAACTTAAAATGAGAGCTATATAAATCACTGGTTTCAGCAGCTGATTTGTTCTGACATTGTTTTTGAAGATATCAAGGAAAAGTTGTTAGTAGGAAATGACTTTCTGATATATTCCTGGAGATAGCTAATGAAAACTTGCTTTAAGGGAAATCCATCAAAAATAATAATTGTTATTAAATACAAGTATCATAACAATCGAATTTCTAAAACTTATCAGTTAGAAAAAATAAGGTGTTGTGTATTTTCATTAATTATGCAGATGCTATTATAAAATTAACAGATGGGATATAACTTTTGGGATAAACTAATTATAAACTAAGAAGCCTGGTTATTGAAATTTTGAATTCTAGTGACTAGGACAACTAGGTAGTAGTCAAAGAAATACTGTTCTTATTTAACATTACATATTTTGGTGATAATTTATTATTTGTGAATTTTATGCATTGTATTTTGAAAATATGCACCCTCTCCTTCCAACTCTGGCCATTAGCACCCTATCCATCCTCCTACACATTCCCAACTGACATTGAAAATCATTCTTTTTTTACATTTTTTTGGAGGGATGGGGTTTGAGACAGGATTTCTCTGTAGTCTTGAAGCCTGTCCTGGAACTAGCCCTTGTAGACTAGGCTGGCCTCGAACTCACAGGAATCCACCTGTCTCTGTCTCCCAAGTGCTGGGATTAAAGGCGTGCCCCACCTCTTCCTGTTTTGTTTTTGTTTCTTTTAAAACATTTCTTATTTTGCCATTGAGCCCAATTTCTGTTGCCAAGCTCGTATTGGTAGTGGGATCTGCCCTAGTGTGCAGCTAGTCTAACAAGAATCACATCATTAATGGAAACTGACTTTTCTTCTCCCTGTTTTTATCAGATAGCAATAACTCTGCAGATGGTTTTGGGATTTTATACCCACCACCTTCCTACTCTATATTGAGATCTTGTCTTGAACAGATCTTCTTGTCCCAATCACACATGTTTGTTTCAATGTGCATCCAACATGCTATGTAGGGAAAACATTTTTTTTTGTCATCAAAAACCTCTGGCTCTTATGACTAAGAATATCCCTAGGACTTGGAGTAAGGGATATAATAAGTATGTCCCATTCAGTGCTAAACATTTCAGAGACTCTCGTTTTCTGAATGCTCACTGAACATTTTGTGTGGAATAATTTGTATTTGACAATTCTGTACCTTATTATGATTTATCTGACAATGTATTTTTGATCAGACTCACCTCCATTTTCATCTCCTATGTCCCTCCCTCTATTATTCAACCTGTTATTCTTTTCTATTACCCCCCTTTCTTTTATGACTGAGTTAAATAAGGTTCGCTTGTTTGAGCTTGTATAAGTGGGCTAGTTAGTGAGTAGAGTGTGGGCAGTCCAAGAAACTCACATCTCCTTCAAACTTTTCTAAAACTTACTTTTCTATCTCACTGCTTACTTTCCTTATAGATTTTGTTAATGTTTTCCATCCTTGATGCTATTATAACAATATACACTGAGCTAAAAAAAAGTGAAGGCACAATCATTCCAAATTGTACTGTGTAAAGGGAAAATATGTGCTTTCTTTCCCAGGAGGTGGATTCTTTATGCTAAAGATGTGCTATGCCAAGGACAAATCCCAAAGCCTGAAGACTATATATATATATATATATATATATATATATATATATATATATATATATCACAGTATGTGTTCATTTAAATGTAAAATATTCAAGCTTAAAAGTGAAATTTATATTGGTCTTTTCAGGTAGATTTTTTTTCTCTCTTTGTTCTCTAGTAAACACCATTTCTCTCTCTCTCTTTTTTTTTTAGCCAAAAGAAAAAGGATCTACAAGAGTTCATGCTCTGAACAATGTCAACAAGGCACTGCAGGTCTTACAGAAAAATAATGTAAGTGGTGACCTGAACAGGGTCTGAACACCAGGAAACAGCATGTTTAATGTTTGAGAAAGGGCTTTGGCCCAAATGTAGATAAGGCTTCTTAAGCTCTCTTGTAAATCGCAGAGGCTCTTATTCAGAGCCCCTGTGCTAGTTCCTTTGTATGTGCTTGCAGCTAATGTAATTCTGGAAGCCAATGAACACAATCATAGAGGACAGAGAAAGGTGAAACCTGTGCCTGCTATGACTTTCATGTTGTTTCTATATGTTACTTGATGTAGCTGTTTTAATAGACTGACTGAATCCTTCATGTAGCAGTATTCTGTAAAACAAAGAGACATGGATTCCTGAATGGTATGCCATGTTTTCAGTTCTACTGCTAACATACTTAGTGCGATTCAAGCTAATATTTGTGACACTAAACACACATTGAAAATAAAAGTTTAACAAAGAAACAACTACTGTGAAGGGGAAGAATTGTTTGGTTTAGTATACTTGGATGAAAATATATATGATGTACTAGAAAAAAATAAACAATCATAACTAAATGAGTGATCAGGAGAGAGGAGATCTAGTCTCCTCAGAGAAAGACTGAACTAAAGTTTACATCATGACCTTGCAGGGAGATAGTTTTCCTTTCATATTAACTTCTACAAACTTTCTTATAGACCAATAGGTCTATAAGGCACTTTTGGTATATTTCTGACTATATCCAACACTCTTTAAAGTGTAATTTCAAAAATATTTACCATATATTCTTAAAATAACTGCAATACATAATAGATTTTTAATATTGTACATTCTTGCATGTATTTCTCAACTCGTCTAGTCATAGTAGGCTAACATAAAGGATATAAAATTGGAAACTGTAAAGTAACAGGTTGAATTTATGAATGTACGGTCATTGTCACGTTTAACATATGAAAGTTATCTTATTGAAACTTTACAAACATGATTGCTTTCCAGCTTCAAATTTTCGGTTTTTCTGATATTAGACTAAAATGACCTAATGGAAATAACAATTTTTCTAGCATATTAGGTAAAAAGAGAAGTTCTTTCAAAAGTAAATACTGGAATGAATATAGATAAAATCTATTGAAAGAGTATCTAAAAAAACTGCTGTTTTGCTGAAGAGAATTCAAACAAATAACAAAAACACAGTATTATAGAAATCTTCTAAGTCTATAAATAAATCTTAATCATAATAGATTTTATTTAAAGTAATAGAATAATCATTTTAATAGTAACATATTTAATGTTAAACGAAGTATAAGAATAATATAAATACTTTGAATATTTAGAATAGTTATTTCATTTCTCCTCATGCTCCAAAGCATAGTAGACAGATATACAAAATAGCATTCACTTTCTATAAATTCTCCTTATAAAGTTGAGTATAAAAACACAACAGTTTAATAATTTTGTTTAATTATTCCGAGCTCAAATCTGTGCTGTCCTCCAGGCATTAAGAAAGTTCTATCTTTGCCATTATCAGTAATGTTATTCTTTAATGCTCTAGAATGTCCAGAGACCAATAGATATATCTGGTGCTATTTATAGTTAGAAAAACAATTAAGAAAACCTTTAATCTATAGTCTGTTGTGAGAACCACTAGCATAATGATCATAAAAGTCTAAGTTATCTTGTGAAGCCAAATGCAGTAATTACTGTCCTGAAACAGAAGACACATTCTGTACTGACTGGATATTTTTGTGTGTGTCAACTTGAAACAAGCTAGAATCACAGAGAGGAAGGAGTCTCAGCTGAGGAAATGCCTCCTTCTGTAAAATCCAGCTGTAAGGCATTTTCTCATTTAATGATCAATGAATGGGGGAGCACCCAGCATACTGTGGGTGGGGCTATTTCTGAGCTGGTGATTCTGGGTCATATAAGAAGGCAGGCTGAACAAGCCATGGGAAGCAAGCCAGTAAGCAGCTTCCCATGATGTCCTCTGCATTAGCTCATGCCTACCAGGATCCTGCTCTGTTTGAGTTCCTGTCCTGACTTCTTTCATTGATGAACAGCAATGCTGAAGTGTAAGCCTAGTAAACTCTTTCCTCCCCAACTTGTTTTTGGTTATGGTGTTTCATTACAGCAATAGAAACTCAAAGTAGAACACATCCAAACCCAAAGTTCAAAAGACTATAACTGAGGATTAGTTCCATAAACGGGCACCATTGAAGGACTTAACCATGGATAGTGATGCATTAAGTGGCTAGTTGAATAAAAACACTTACTTTCTCTGAACTATAAAAGAAAATTGCTAACTTGATGAAAGGTGTAGCTTTAGTAGAGTACCATGAGATAGATGTGCAACACAATATGAATATATATATATATATATATATATATATATATATATATATATCTCAAACAATGACCTGGTGACTTGAATCTTCTCTAACCACCTCATTAATATCCTTCCAGTGTTGTTGATTGGATAATTGCCAACATGAATATGTGTTGTGTTTGTGGGGAGGAGGCTATATAAAATCACAGGCAGTGGACTTATCTCATAGAAAGAAAATAACAGGTTAGGTGGGTTTGGGTGTAAACAGGGCAGCATACAGTGTATGAAACATCCTAGTTGTTCTTACTCTGTTGTTCTGGGTGAGTCTTGAAACCGATACTAAAAATCCTTATGTTGTCCATTGTCTCGCATTGCTGAGCAAATAAGGAAGTCATTCTCTTTTGAGACCATGCTACTTCCATGTGCTGACAGGAAGCAGAGATGGTTTATCTTTACAATATCAACCAGGTAACAACATACACATCCCCCTGGGGCAGAAAAAGGTTAGAGAGTCATGGTCATTTCTAATGCTTCAAGCTAAACCAGTTCTTGTTTCCTCTTTTTCTATAACTTCGTTTAAAAAAAATTATTTACTGACCATTTCATAGGTGAATAATATATTTACATCATTCCTCCCTTTTTTTCCATCCTTCAATTCCTTCTGCGTCCCCCACTTCCTCTCAAATCCACGTCCTTCTATTTTTTTAAAATATTATTATTACAAATGCACAGATACACACACAAATACACACACACACACACACACACACAGAGAGAGAGAGAGAGAGAGAGAGAGAGAGAGAGAGAGAGAGAGAGAGGATGTGGGGGGATTGGATAACTTACCAGGTAGTTTGTCCCCGAAGAAGACTAATTTTTCCTCTCTCAGTAGCTGTATTAGTTAAAGTTTCTATTGTTGTGAAGAGACATCATGACCATGACAACTCTTATAAAGGAAAACATTTATTTGAGATGCACGTTACAGTTTCAGAGGTTTAGTCCATTACCATCATAGAAGGGAGCATCATGTCTGGGAGTATGGTGGAATGCAGGCAGACCAGATGTGGTGCTGGGGATTTCTACATCATGATCTAAAAGGCAACAGGATGTGAACTGTCTCCTTGGGTGTGGCTTGACCATGTATGAGACCCCAAAGCCTGCGTTCTGAATGACACACTTCCCCCACCAAGGCTACATCCTCTCTACAAAAGCACACCTTTTAATAGTGCCCCTCTCTATGGGAGACATTTTCTTTCAAAACAACACTGCAGCCAGTATATTGCCTGTAGCTTTTGATCCTGCATTGACATTGGCATGTCAACTGATGGCGTCATTTTCAGGTCTTATTTACAAAGCATAACCTGGCCTTACCACAGATACTAGTACTGAAGGAGGTGTGGCCAGAGTGAAAGAGATCTGAAGATGAGAATAGAGACACAGGTGTTCTGAAGGAAGAAACGGGAAGAAAGGGAAAACTTTAAGTGGTATTGAGGAGGGGCAGCAGCTCATTCCTGTTCTTTTATCCCCACTTGAATTCTGCTCATATCTTGTCTTCATAGAACATGCACACCACTTTATGGTCTGATTTTATTTTTATGTGGCAGTGGTTTTATCATGACATTATCTCTGCTATCACTGGTTTAGTTTAGAAAAACCATGTATTGGGAAGAAATCACTTCTAAGTCCAGTGATACCATCATTACAATATTTGCTGAGAGCAAAGCTAATTTGTTTTTCTTTCTTTCTTTTTTTATTGATTTTTATTGAGCTTTACATTTTTCTCTGCTCCCATGCCTGCCTATTTTTTTGTAATAAAGTTGGGCTGGCTATGGTACTGAGAAACAAAGAAAGGATAGTACAAATTCCAAATTCCCGCGGAATAGGGTGACACTATGAAATCACTTTGTTATCTCACCAGGTCTAGATTTTACAAAATTATCTAGAGCCTCTATTTGTTTGTGGCTTTTTTAAGGGGTAGAGAACAAATTTCCAATGAGAGGGAACATTTTTCTCGTATCAATTCTATCACTTCAAAACTATTTTTTTTGTGTGTGAGCACTGTTTTAGGAGAACTTAGAAGGCAGTTCTATGGTATTTTCGGCCTTTTTTCTCTCAGATAAGATTATTTAATGTGTAGTTTAAATTTTCTGTGGTTGGAAGACTCCTAAATGTGTAAAAGGCTTGTGGCACATAAATGAGCACCTGAGTTTGGATTGCCAATGTGCACATAAACGCCAGCCATGTAGGTAGAAGCCTCTAATGCTGGCACTGTGAAGAAAACCACAACTGTTGTGCTATAGCTATGCCATGTCCTGAAGACTGTGCTCCTCCCTAACATTTAAATCTTACACTCCTTCAATATCTTGTTCAATATATTCCATGATGCTTGGACAGGTTGATATTTAGGGCTAAAATCAAAATCAATTATTCTTAGCACTTTGTCAGTTGTGAATCTCTTGCATTAACTGCTACAAACTGCAAACAAGACAAGCTTCTCTGAGAAATGCTGAGAGGAGAACCGGTCTTTCAGCACAAACTTAAATATTTACAAGGCAGTTTGATAACATGACCATTTGGCAAAACAAAGTTGGTTATATGGCCTTGCTGGCCAGGGCATGTGACCAGGTCCAATAATACCAAGGGTGACTTCCCTTCTTCAAAGTGGGTGTCTGATAAATAACACTCCTGCCACCTTTCAACAAGTGGCTATAGCTAGTCTGGGAACTGGATTTATAGCATGGAGAGAACACAGCTGCAAGGATCATTGGTCGCTTTTCTCCCGCAGCTGCCTGCATAGCATCTTTGGGCACTGTGGAAATGAGCCAGCAGGGAGGAAGTTTCCATCTCAGCTCCAGCATGATATCTGTATGTTCAACGATAAAAGTGTGTTGTGTCTTTAGAAACAGGCTCTTACCATAAAACTCTGCTGGGTATCCAATGTAACTAGCTATATCTTGTAGTTTGTGGGGGCCTAATGGGAATTGCTTCACAAACAGCACACAGAGAAATAGCCTACACCTGACACTGACGTTTTAACTTAATAATCCTTAGCTTCTGGAATCTGCATTTTTCCATCCATACAAAATCCCCCCTTTCATACTTCTTAAAATTAATTTTAGTCATGTTATAAAGTAATATGTTTTGATGTGACTTCTTTATAAACCATAATTTGAACATTTTCTTCAGGCCACCAACCAACTGTGCTCTGTCATCTCCCTGGCATTTCCAAATTTTATAGTTAAGATTTTTTTTAGAAAGGTATTATTTCTATTACTACATTTTCTTTTTTTTTCTATGCACACTGAGGGTTTTGTTCAGCTATTCAGAGGAATGAATATATATCATATTCATGGAAATGAGTGGAATTGGAAATTATTATACTAAGCAAATAAGTGAAAAACAAACATTACAAGTTTTCTGTCATACACACAATGCCTCTATCTATCTATCTATCCATCTACCTACCTACCTACCTGTTGATCTCTCTGTGTATACAATCATCAGTCTTTATATTATCTGTACATATGAAAATATAAGTGATATTATTAGGGGAAATTATATATAAAATGGAGGAAGGGAGCCAGGAGGTGGTGGCACATGCCTACTATTCCAGCATTCAGGACAGAGGCAGTTGTATCTCTGAGTTCCAATCTCATCTACAGAGCAAGTTCCAGGATAGTCCGGGACACACAGAGAAATCCTAGAGGAAGGGGGTGACAAGAAAGGATGATAGGAACAGCAGCAGCAACAGTAACAACAACAACAAAATTCAAGAAAGGAAACTATCACAATACATTCTTCTACTTGGAATACATACAAGAATATAACATAAGACAGAAATGAAGCTATTGTGGGGGGTGTACATTCTGAAACATGTAGGGAAACAGAGAGACAAGAGGTTATATATTAGAAAATCCAACATTTAACTTGTAGACAATGTTACAAAGAGGCTCACACTGAATTGTACATTTTCTTTTTTTAATTGAATTTATTGAGCAATACATTTTTCTCCCCTCCCCTCCCTTCTTCTCTCCTCCCCTTCAACCCTCTCCCAGGGTCTTTCAGGGTCCCTGTACTCCCAGTTTACGCAGGAAATCTTGTCTTTTTCTACTTCCCATGTAGATTATATCCATGTACATCTCTCTTAGAGTCCCCATTGTTGTCTAGGTTCACTGGAATTGTGAAATGTAGGTTAATTTTCTTTGTTTTCTGTCTAAAGGACTTTTGAGTGAGTATATATGATATTTGTCTTTCTGGATCTGGGTTACCTCACTCAATATGATGTTCTCTAGATCTGTCTATTTACCTCCAAATTTCAAGATGTCATTATTTTCAAACCTCATAATAGGTCTTCAAAAGACTTGCTCATTAGAAATGCTGATTTCCCATATTCCGGAAGAAACCAGTACTGTTAGCTCTGTGAAAATACTAACTGTTGTCTATTTGTCAAATGCTTCAATGATTTGTATCCACATCATCATCATCATCTGTGAAATATTCCAAAATATTCTTTTGTAAAACAGAACAATGCACAACAAATACATATCTCAATTTTAAATTCATAGTCCAATGCATTGTAATATTGTTACTCTTAAGCTGAAGAATGCTTTAATTTAAAAGAATTTGAAGAATTAGATAATATGAGTTTGCTAGTCTTACTAAATAACTTAGACTTTAACTTTTGCAGTGAGAGGAAGACAACTTTTTCAAGTATATTTATACCTAACCTGAGGTACTTGTTTATCAGTGATACTTTCATATGAAGGTTTTGTGTAATAATACTTATACACTTACAAATAGCATTACAAATTTTAGATTTTATTAAACTTAATGTTAATAATGCTTTTTAAAATTGTATGGCCAAAATTGCAAGGCTTGGAAAGGAAAGGTTATATATGCTTGCTTTTAGAAAAGTAACATAATATATTAACACATATGAAATGTATATTGCATAAAAGAATTCAATTTAAGTAATACTGCATGGAAAATTATATACATTTTACTTTATTCTGTAATGTAAAATCATTAATGAGGAAAATATGTGCTTTCTCAAGTGTTACTCTCTAGTGTCAAACTATAAAATAAACTTAATTATGTTTAGTTATAATACCTACTTTGCCAAAAAGTGTAGAATACATTTTGTAGTCTCCTAGGCTTCCTGAATTGATACTTTCATCTTGATTTGTTTCTTTTAAATTGCTGGTTTGTTTTGTTGAGACAATGTTGCTCTGTGTAGCAGTCCAGGCAGTCTTAGAACTCCCTCTGTAGACCAGGCTGGCCTCAATCTCAGAGATCTGCCTGCCTCTGCCCCTTTAGTACTGGGTTTAAAGGCATACACCACAATTGACTGAATGTTTGTTTTAACATATATCATCCTTTCAGGTGTTTATGTTTGCTCAAGGTTATAGGACTTAAAACAAACAGACAAAAAATCCTACTTCATTGTTAAATATGATGTAAGCAATATATGAAAACATAGCTTCATTAAAGTATTGTCCTATGTTACAACACTGAGATCAAAATGTTTAAATTATAGAAAGTCATTTCATTTGTTTGAAGCCACTATTATTTTAACATATCTTAGTCCATATATGTGGTATATAATAGCTGGTAAAAGTTATAGAATGAATGACTTCATAAAATTTAAACCATTGGAAATAGGGAAAGAGAACAGTAAAATGGCTCACGGGGTAAAGGTTGTTTGTTGCCAAGATCAGTGACCTAAATTTGATCCACAGGATCCACATGGTTGAAGGAGAAGACAATCTGTTAAAACTTGTCTTCTACACATACATTGTACATGCATACAAAATAAATTAACAAAAATTGTCATAAGTCAATATTAAAATGATACAAACAAAGCAGGGATTGAGGAAAACTTGGTTTCATGGACAGGTATACAATCACAGTATTTTTCCCTTTTATTTTATATATATATATATATATATATATATATATATATATATATATATATAGACTATTCATCATTCAATTATAAAATATACATTACATGCATGTCTCAGTGGAAGAAGAGAGCGGTGATTTATGTCATAGTTCTTGAAATTTTAAATAGTTTAAATCTTAATTTTTTTTAGAAAAGCACAATACTGCAAGGCAGTGAAGCCACATTGAATTTTCTCTAGTTTCAGATTTAAATGCATTGTATTTAGAAGGATTATGTAAATCCTTGAGACAAACTCACTTAACTATAGATAAGTATGTTTAACTACATGTTAATAATTTATAAAACTCTTAGGATGTTTATAAAGGAAACCTGGATCATTAGTATGGTGGAAGAAACTTAGTAGGTTATTTACTATTCGTGATAAATAAATATATGGATGTGAAATACAAATAAATGATGAAAGTATACTCATAAAAGGTAGCTACTAGAATAGTCATTTATCTAATAAAATCCAATCCATGGTAGGTTGTAAGCCATTAGTCACTGTTTAAGAGTGTCAAGATTCTGAATGTATACTCAAACTTTTAAAATGACATTAAATATTCTCTTTTAAAATGTGTTCATTTTTGGGTGCAATTATTTTATAAAATTTACTTTGTAGTAATTTTGGAATAGCCCCATTCAAATAGCAAGACTGAAGAGCGACAAAATAGTTTGTGTTTATTTCTTTTCCCTTCATAATTCATATCTTTTATTCGGGTATTATACAGAAAAACTAAGGAATACAAGTATCTACACCTGCAAATAAATGTGAATTGCAGAAAAGATCTGAGAAAGCCACATATCTTGAAAACATACTCTGAGAATTTTTTTTTATTTTCTGTTGGCTAAGTGGTATGGATTAGTTGTCATTAGGGTTTGCAGCTATGAAACATCCATGTCATTGCTGGCCCAAAATGCATAAACATTTTATTTGTAAACTGTCACTTTCCTTACTGAATGAACTGTAACTTTAACTTCCAAGTTAAAACTGTAAAAGAGTTAAAAACATAAATAATGGAAAGTTTCACCATCTCTCCTCCATTGCCTAGAATAAAAATGCATGACAAAATGAATTAGTGTATTCAGTCATAGAATTATTCTCATCGATCATACTCACATATACACACACACATACATCCTAGTATTTATTATAAGAATATCACTCACTTTTACCCATTCCTCCTCTCTTTTTGATGATTTGCTCTAATTTTTATTCCTCAACTTGATTTTTTAAAACTAGGTTCTTCTTTCGTACAATATATCCCAACCACAGTTTCCCCTCCCTCCACTTCTAGCTCCACCTCCAGCACCTTCCCATTCACCCAGATCCACTCCCTCTCTGCTTCCTCTGCAGAAAGGAGGGGATCTCCAAGAGATGACTTCCAGACAGGACAACAGAAGATACAATAAGACAAGGCAAAACTCCTCATTTTGAGACTGGAAAGTCAACTCGCTATGAAGAAAAGTGTCCCAAGCACAGGATAAAGAGTCAGAGATCTGCCCATGTCCACTTTTAGGATTCTCACAAGGGTAGCAAACAAAGAGCCACAACATACACAAAGGACCTAGTGCAGATCCATGCAGGCCCCATGCGTGCCCCTTCAGTCTCTGTGAGCCCATGTGACTCCTGCTTAGCTGATTTGGTGGGACATGTTCTCCTGGTGTCTTACATTTCCTATCACTCCTACACAGTATTTCCTGCTCCTATTTTCACTCATCCATTATCCAATTGAGATTTCCAATTTAGACGCTCTATCCACATATCTGGCTGTGAGGCTCTGTTGCCATCAGTTGCTGGAGGAAGCCTCTTTGATAACTATAAGAAGAGGCACAAATCTATTACTATAGAAGAACGTCATTAGGAATCATTTCATGACTTTTTTTTGCCACTTGCGTTTGGTTCTACCATAAGTCTCTGGGCAATTCAGTCTCTGGTTCCTGGTCATACAGGTAGTGTAGGACATGGCCTTCTTCTCTTATTGTGGACAAGTTAAAGCAAAAGTTGATTGGCCACTTGCCCTTGTTCTGTGCCACCATATCTTTCAGGCAGAGCAGATTGTAGGTGGAGAATTGTGTGCCGGGGTTGGTGTCGAGGTATGTAGTTCCATAGCCTGCAGAGTACCTTCTTGCGATGAGACTAGAATGTAGAGATGAATGTTACAAGCTTGCCCTGCTTGATTTCTCTATGGTCAGTGAGCTCAGTGGAAGTTGTCCTCAGCAACTGCTGTCAGTTTTCAGAGGATAACTTTTTTCCTAGCATCAGACTGGGTTGTTTACGCATCTCCATAGGACCTCTTTGGCCAACAAGAAAAGACAGTCCCACC
>NW_024544221.1:67500-106685 GCF_018167655.1 Microtus oregoni
ATCTTTAAAGAGTTTACATATTTGGAGATAGATGAGATATGCCTGCCTTTTCTTTTTTCTAAGATATATTTTTAACCATAAATTACTAATTCTTTGTGTAAAATTCAGTGTTCTTCAATCAGGCTTAATTCATCTGTTCAGTAGCTTCTCAAAGTATCTGTAGGAACGAATGTTTTTCTCTAGTCAAACGAAAATTTTAGGTTATTTACAGAGATGTGTAACCATCACAACAGACCAATTTTTAGCACTTTTATACTACCTCCAGGGGAAATTTCTGTGCATTTAAAATCTGTCAGAGCTACTACTCTAGTCTTGGAAAATGACTAAAGCATTTCTTTGTATATATTTTTGGTTTGGGGATATACTGCTCCAATGGGATCTTCTATTTTTATTAGAAATTTTTTAATACAATCTTTTCTCATTTTGCATAGCTATCCCCATTCCCTCTGCCTCCCCTGCTCCTGCCTCCTCCACCTTCCCTCTACACCATTTCCCCCATCCACTCCTCAGAATGGTTAAGGTTTCCCATGGGGAGTCGACAAAGTCTGACATTTCACTTCCAGGCAAACCCAAGGTCCTCCCCACTACATCTAGGTTGAGCAAGATATCACTCCAAAAAGAATGGGCTCCGAGATATCAGTTTAAGCACTAGAGATACATCCTGGTCCCACTGCTATTGGCCTCACACACTGTCCAAGCCTCATAAATGCCCCCCACATTCAGCAGGTCTAAATTTTATTTATATACAGATGTGCCCACTATCAGTCCAGAGTCAGTGAGTTCTCACTAGCTCAGGTCAGCAGTGTCTGTGGGTATCAGCATCATGGTCTTAACTCCTTTTCTCATATTATCACTCCTCCCTCTCTTGGACTGGTCTCAGGTATCTCGGTCCAGTACTTCCCTGTAGATCTCTGTATCTGCTTCCATCAGTTGATCATTGAAATTCTATGATGACAATTAAGGTAGTCATCAGTCTGATTACAGGGGAAGGCCAATTTAGGTATCTTCTCCACTGTTGCTTAGAGTCTTAATTGGAGTCATCCTTGAGAATTCCTGGGATTTTCCTTAGTGCTGTTTCTTAATAGCTCTTTAATGGCTCCCTCAATCAGGATATCACTTTCCTTTATCTGCTTCTCTGTTCTTCCCTTCTCTTGAACATCCCATTCCCTCATGTTTGCCTCCTCCCTCCCCTCCATGTCCCCCACCCTCCCTTCTCTCCCCCCTCATAATTTTCTCAGGAGGTCTTGTCTGATATGTGTTCTTTTCTGTGAAGATTCTTTCATTGGGTATAATATTTGGCCATGATTATTCCATTTACTTGAGTTGAATTTTATTTAGAATTGTAAATATTACTTAGTCTGATGTAAAGTGGAGGGACCAGCCATGTACTTCCTCAGTTGAACAGCCATACTGATAATTCCATTGTCCTGATATATTTTTATTTTGGCTGGGCTCAACTACATTTTACAGCAGTATTAAAAGAACAGAAAACAAATATAACTTTTAACATGATACAAAGCTGGCTAGTTTCTAGCCATTTTCATATAGAAATGGTTTCAATAAAATCAGCTATGTGTCAACATACCCTGCCTGCCACCAATGATTTCATTATGCTGCTCAGTATCTTTCAAAATATCTTCAAGGAGGAAACATTTCCATGCAATCAATTGTTTGTAGAATTAAGCTGAAACATTTAAAAAATGAAATAAGGCACACAGGACCACAAAAGACACCAGAAGTGCCAGTAGAATGACTGTAATAGTTTTGAACACATTTCTCTGATGACCCTAGTAAGAGCTTCTGAGGGCACCCAGTCTGTAGATGATGCTGGGCATTATGGCCACCAGCTGTGACAAAGCAAGGAGGACAACACAGGGATTCAGAGATCTCCAAAAGGCTTGTGAACTTGTGTTCATCATTGAGTTGGTTTTCCACAGGATTCCATCAAATCTCGTCTCCTCTAGTGCCCTTGCAACTCCTTTTCCACTCACTCCAAGATAGAATGTCAACATTGTGCTTTCTGATGTTTATTCTTTGGGAGGCATAACATGAGGGACTGCTTGTGGGGGTTTCTGTCCTGCCCAGTTCCCACAGTTGGTTAGCCCCAAAGAAATTCACACAGAGAGTCTACATTAGATATAAACTTATTGGCCCACTAGCTCAGGCCTCAGAGTAGCTCTTATAACTTATATTAACCCATTATTCTTATCTATGATAGCCACATGGCTCAGTACCTTTTTCGGTGGGATAGGTCACATCTTGCTTCTTCTGTGGTCTGGGCAGGACTGTGGAGGAATGGGCTTCCTCCTTCCCAGCATTCTCCCGTTCTCATTGTTCCACCTTTACTTCCTGTCTGGTTGTCCCACCTATACTTCCTACCTGGCCAATCAGCATTTATTTAAAACATGATTGACAGGATACAGACAATTCCCCTGCACCATGGAGGGGAGGTGTTGTTATGGGGAGAAGGATTTTTACACCCAGAAATACTAAAAGAAATTCCCTTATTTACTGTTTTCCTTATTTAAGACATAATTATACAGTGCATCTACTTTCCAATTGTGTACTTAAAGTACCTTAGCTTTGTGAATGCAAGTATACAGACTCTTGCATTCTCTTCCTACTTACATCACCTCTCCTAGCATGCTGACACATTTTCTTAAAACCACTTAACAATCCTTAAAAATTCCCTTGCTCAATACTCTTCATTCATCCTTGAATCCCAAAAGCTTCTCTCACCAAGATCATATATGTGTTTTTATACTAAATAGTGAAGTTTCAATATCTCAGAAAAAATAAAAGCAGACTCTGGTCAATATAATATATTTTATAGATTTATTCAATTGTGAATAGCATTAAAGCAAATGCATATATGTAAATATTTTCTTCCAACGCCATGTATTATGTTTTTAATACTGCTATAAATAATGTTGGACTTGTGAAACTTGTGAATGTCAAACTTACTTCTCCATCATCACCTTTCTAGTCTCCACTTCATATACAACTCTTATCCTGAAAAGAAACTGAATATATACATTCTGAAATAAGTGGCTTTGAAAAAAATTCTGATGTCATCTGACCATGGTGGTGCTCTCCTATAATCCCTGTTGTCAGAAGGCTGACAATGGAGAGTTATGAGATCAAGGCCAGGTAGTGTTACATAATAAGAACTTGACTTTATAATAAATTAAAGGATATATAATATGTGCTCATGTGATATTAAATCAGGTACCTACCTCTGATGGCTAAGCTAAGGATAATTCTTAATTCTAAGTGTTATTCACATTGGTATATTTATTTTTAATATTACTTCAACATCCAATTACCAGAGAGTGCCATGTTTTCTGCTGCTGAAAGTCCTTTCTGCAAAGTCCTGCCAAACTGTGCAAATTAGTTCTTGCCCTGTTCCTCATCAGGATGACACATCTCTTCATTGCCTGATGCTCAAGAGGGATACATTTAGGGAAGTAGTTTAAGTGGGCAAACCTGTGCTGGACACATGTTTATTAATTAATGCTGTGGAGACTGAGAACAGTGGTGGCAGGAGTTGAAAGAAAAGGAGCTATAGCCTCATGGTGACAGAGAATCTAAGTGGCTTTATTTAACACCATGGTGAATCTGGCCAACAGTGACCTAACTGAAGTTCAGATGGCTGATAGTTTATTCTGTTCCATTTTATCAGCAATGGAGATGTGTGACAGCAGAAAAGCTGTGACCGTTGGTGACAGGGCTCTGAAATTCAGGTAGCTGCCCAGGAGACTAACAGCAGGAGTCTGTGTGATAACAGCTGAGTAACAAACTGTTCCTCGAAGGGGAATCTTTGCTGGTACAGCTTTCTGTACATTATACGTTGTTTACCTAGCTAGGTAACACTGTCACTTTTGCCATTGCCTTTTTTCACTGTTAAAGATGGAATTCAGAATCTTTCACAGGCTAAAATTGTGCCCAAGCCATCATCTACGCATCTACCCTTCCTTTCTTAGTCATGATTGCATTCCAATTAACAAATATTTACATATTTGTTTCAGTTGATACTTTCATAAGCACTGTGAGTCTTGAAGAAAAGATTATTTTCTGATTCCCAGTTCATCTTTCTAGCCATCTTAATGATTTCCTGGCAACAATTTTTATGTAGGAAAGGGAGAAACAATAATTATACATACATATTACTCTTTCTTTTTCTCTCAGTAATATTTTGCTCTAGTAGAAGCGATGCCAATGAGGCTGAGCCTGATAAGCTGAATTAGACACACAATGATGCTAAAAGCATTTTGGATTGAATATTGTTTTGTCCTTAAACATTATACACATAGAGGACAGTCTGATCAAGCATTTTGCAAATGAATTCCATTCATCATTGGAGGCTTGCCTGATCAGAGAAAATCCATCATCACCAATATGCCATTAATGACTTATTTCAACTCTGCTTCAACAAAGTACACAAAGCATACATCTACAAATGGTTGTACCTGGGGGTCATGAATGTCATAATATTAGAATATGCTGTGAAAGATTATATATTGTATATGATTATTTGACCTACTTATCTATAGAGTAACTAGGTAAATAGGTAGTAGGTCAGAGATGAGTGACAAAATTGTGGAGAATCCAGCTCTAAGAGATAGAGAGAGTTATCAGCAGATTGTGCCACACATCTACACAGATTTCATACATTCAAACTATCACCATGTTTCAAATATCATCTCTAACTTTATAAGTGTTTTAAAATCAGATTTTATATTATACCCCATAATTTACATTCAACAGTTCATAAAAAGACAACTAATATGAGTTGTTAAAATATGTATTTACTGCAAAGGCAAATATATGTTAATCTCTTCATAGATAAAAAATCCAACCCAAAATATATTTATATTTCACATTGATGCATAATGATTGCATATATATTGTCACATCACATTTTTGTGCACACATACCTTAGGTTTACACAAAGGAAAACTATGTAGGTAAGCATTAATCATATTTACTTACCTACTCTTGCAAGTATCTAATAATGGATCCATTTTTAGCTTTTAAAAGAAAAAGAATAGTCACTTAAATGATTCTGTAGATTAAAAAACCTGAAATGAAGTATCACTTCATTCTTAAAATTTATAAAAATGTTTAGAATGTGCATTTTTATCAGACTACTTAGGGGAATGAAAGTTTGAAATTCAATAAATTTCTAAATAATATTTGTAACTATTCAAGACTAGGAAACAATTGTGCTGAAAGCAATTGATAAAAGGAAAATAAAGCATGCATCTATAGCTGTTAGGCACGCATATTCCTCTTTTACATATTGTTAACTTGTCGATTTTTAAAAATTTCAACAGGTAAACATTTTCAGTCCAGTCAGTGTCTGTGAGTTATTATTGCTGTTGTGAAACACCATGGCTAAAGCTTTATGGGGCAGAAACAGTTTATTTGGCTTACACTTTCACATCACTGTTTATTATTGGAGGAAGTCAGGACAGAAACTCAAACATGGAAAGGAACTAGAGGCAGGAGCTGATGACAGGGGCATAGAAGCATGCAACTCAGTGGCTTGTACTATTTGAACAGTCTGCTTTCTTACAGAACCCAGGACCACAAGACCAGGGATAGTCCCACCTACAACAGCATGAGCCCACCCAAATAAATCACTATTTTTTTTTAAAAGAAAAATGTCTTAAGGGCTTGCCAGTAACCTGATCGTAGGAAGGCAATTTCTGAATTGAGGTTCTCTCTTCCCAGATATAAAGCTAGTTGGTGCAGTTAGTTAGTATAATAGGCATTATCTTTTAAGTTACAAAATGGATCTAGGGTATTTTTAGTTCACTGTATTTTGGAATGTTGTGAAAACAATCTTCTTTCTGGAGATAAATAATCTGGTGATTAAATGGATAGGTAACTTGCTGAATTTCATATAGTAATCTAATAGAAAGGAAAAAATAATATGCATTATAAAGAAAAATATTGTCCTTAAATTATAGAATGACTTAACTTTTAGTTTCATTTTGCTCCATCCAGCCCCTACTGTGTTTCCTCAACTCCAAAATTGTTACCCTCTTTTTATTCAATTATTGCATATGTGTGTGTAAAACATATGCAATATATATAATTACATCATTCTGAAGGGATTTTTGTTATTATAAGCAAACATTTTCTTACTAAAACTGCTTTTCTATTTGTAAACACTAGTGATTTATCTTACTATTGACTAAAAATAAGTCTAATATTTTATACCCTGTCTTTTTAAGTCTATTGAAAGTTATAAAAAGAGCAAGTCTCATAACAGTATTTTAGTATGCTAGACTCTAAAGATGATATTGAACATATTTCTCAGACAACAATCACACCGAATTGATTCCTAACCAATTTCAATTAGAGTTAATGCTGATTCAATGAAGTGTATTGCTTATAATCTCTCTCTCTCTCTCTCTCTCTCTCTCTCTCACACACACACACACACACACACAAACAGACATACACACATATGTTTGTGTTTCAATTTAATAGTACTGTCAATTGGAGAATAAGTATAATAAGCATACAGATTTCCATATTTGTCCAGTAAAACAGGCCATCAACAGGTAAGACTCACCTTGACAAACATGCCTTTCATTTCCCTGGTATAGTCCTTTTCTGTTATGAAAACAAAACACCTGAGTCTGGGTACTTATTGAGAGAGCGAGAGAGAGAGAGAGAGAGAGAGAGAGAGAGAGAGAGAGAGAGGTTTATTTAGCTTGTAGTTTTGGAAGGTGAGAGTACAAAATTACTTTTTCTTTTTTTTTCTTGACATCTCTATTTATTTATTTTTTTATTATTTAATTTATTTATTTATTAAAGATTTCTGCCTCCTCCCCACCACCGCCTTCCATTTCCCTCCCCCTCCCATGATCAAGTTTCCCTCCCTCATCAGCTCGAAGAGCAATCATGGTTCCCTGACCTGTGCGAAGTTCAAGGACCACCCACCTCTATCCAGGTCTAGTAAGGTGAGCATCCAAACTGTGTAGGCTCCCCCAAAGCCAGTACATGCAGTAGGATCAAAATCCCATTGCCATTGTTCTTGAGTTCTCAGTAGTCCTCATTGTCCGCTATGTTCAGCAAGTCCAGTTTTATCCCATGCTTTTTCAGACCCAGGCCAGCTGGCCTTAGTGGTTCCCAATAGAACATCCCCATGGTCTCACTGTGTGGGTGCACCCCTCGCGGTCCTGAGTTCCTTGCTCCCTCTCCCATAGTCCCCATCCTCCAAATTTACTCAGGTGGTCTTGTTTGTTTCTATTTCCCATGTATATTAGATCCATGTACATCTCTCTTAGGGTTCTCATTGTTGTCTAGGTTCTCTGGAACTGTGATTTGTAGGCTGGTTTTCTTTGCTTTATGTTTAAAAACCACTTATGAGTGAGTACATATGATAATTGTCTTTCTGGGTCTGGGTTACCTCACTCAATATGATGTTTCCTAGATCCATCCATTTGTCTGCAAATTTCAAGATGCCATTATTTTTTTCTCCTGTGTAGTACTCCATTGTATAAATGTACCACATTTCCTTATCCATTCTTCAGTTGAGGGGTATTTAGGTTGTTGCTAGATTATAGCTAAGACAAACAAACAATTCTGCTATTAACGTAGTTGAGCACATGTCCTTGTAGTATAGTTGAGCATCCTTTGGGTAATTATTATTATCAAAAGTGGTAATAATCCAATAAAAAATGGAGTACAGACCTCAACAGAGAACTCTCAACAGAGGAATCTAAAGTGGCTAAAAGACACTTATGGAAATGATCAACATCCTTAGTCATCAGCAAAATTTGAATCAAAACAACTCTGAAATTCCATATTAGACCTGTTAGAATGGGCCAATATCACAAACACTCAAAACCCTGTCTCGAAAAACCAAAAAAAAAAAAAAAAAAAAAAGAACCAGAGGCATTACTATTTTAAAAATGTGAGGAGTACTTGTTTGGGGGTATGTGCTTTTTATTGAAAATTTCTTTAACAAACAGGTCAAAAATGTGATGAAAACTATCATGGCTGGATTGCAGCAAACCAACACTGAAAAGATTCTTCTGAGCTGGGTCCGACAGTCAACGCACAATTATCCACAGCTTAACGTCATCAACTTCACCACCAGCTGGTCTGATGGCCTAGCTTTGAATGCTCTCATCCACAGTCACAGGTAAATTTGAAATTTAAATTGTTTTTTTAAGTATTGATTTAGACACTAATGATGTATTTTATTGCAATATGACCTGTCTACTAGGAAAAATGGTGTTCACAATATCGATCTAAGTATTTATTGAAACAGACTAAGCATATCATCATATATTTACCTGCTTATGTGAGATAGGGCATCTCTAGGTAGGTATTCCTGTCTCAGTTCTCAGAATAATGGGATTACATGCTTTAAACACCATGGCTAGGAGTTTTCTAATTTTTTAGTTACATATGGCTGTGGTTGAAGGAGGAACAAAAATGAACACATTTTATACTTAGACTCCAAAACAACCAGATTATTTCATGACTTTGCTAATAAGGGGGCTGATAGATTTCAACAGAAGCAGAAATAAGTTTGAGCCTAGACTACAGAACTCAAAGTGGTTTCAAATTTTATGCAAGTGGTTTTAGTGAGATCACCATTCTCAGATAAATAATGTACAGGTAAACATTTGTCATATGAAACATAAGCTTCCATAGCAAACATCATGATATCATGGACGTTTTCTTTCTGATGAGGATTAAAAGAAACATTAAGCATTTTAGTAACCATAGCAAAAAAGGGGGTGGGCATCTAGTGAGTTCAATAACTCAGTGTTCAGAACATCAAAAGAGAGTTTTTTTTTCTATATAGAGCAGCAAAGCAATTTCTTTGAATTACGGAACAATTCTGTGGGCATTCATATAAATAACAGTATAACATAGTAAACTAAGCAGCTTTACTATAGTCCAGACAGTTTTCTAGTTTTCACAATGACAAAACAATTGTTTTATTTTCTTAGATAATAAAGTTTAATAAATTAATTTATAATTTTTCAAATAAAGTTATAATCATGTGGGAAAGGTGCATATATACATACATAATTATATATAAAATATATTATTTTAAAATACAATACTTTCATATGTACAAGTTATACAGCATCATTCTACATATGATTATATCATGTAATATTTCCTCCAAGAAATATCTACCTTGGTCTTGTCATTAACTGTTCTTTTAAATGACTCCCAAATTAATTGTTTATTTTTTTAATGAATTCCACTGGACTTCAGCTTCCCAGAATACCCACACAGGTTATCTTTTGTCACGTGTATTTATCTATTTTTGTTCCCTTTTCTTTTTCACCAAGTCTCCCATTTTTCTATACCACTCTTGTTTCCAAAGAAGGCCAGAATATAAATTTTCCTTGTGGTAAGGCTCAACTCAAGGGCAAACTCAAAGTAAGCATCTTTGTCAGGTGTCATGCTGCAGCTGGGCTTAATTAGTCCCATCCAGACCAGGTTTCCAGGTGAGAGATTCAGCAAAACTGACTGTAAAAAGTAGTCTGATTGGTTCTGATCCACACATTTAACAAGGCATACAGGCTGATTTTCATAGGTACAACAAAAGAAAGCTTTCCACAGCTTCAGTACAGTCAGTTAAGGATAGATTGAGCTATTGATTTTGCATCATCAGTTCATGCTCATTAATGCAGCCACATGCTTCACATTAAGGGCCTGAAGAAATATTGATCTTGCTCTTCATGTACATATTAGCAGATAAACAAAAATATTGAGGATTGGCTTATGTGCTCCTTGGTGGCTCTTTCCTATTTTCATTTCAAGTGGGAGACTTCACGCCTGGAAGCATGTTCACACACCATATTTGTTCATTTTCTTTTTATAATTTTTGAACATGTTTCTAAGTAATACAGGAAACATCCAGCTTGTCCTATCCCTGACCTACTTGTTCTCTGCCACAGTGTATCTGCATTTATGTATTTTGAATGAGCCATCAATAACTATCTTTTTATACATTGCATGTTTAGTTCTCAAGAGGTTCCTTACAGTTGCTTGATGCTTTTTCATGAATCACCTGCCTCTTTGTCTTTGACAGATGTTAATATTGTTTATCTAGAGAAAAAAAAAACATGGTTGGACTTTCTGTTCCAAGGTGATTGTCATTGGCACTCTTAGGAATGTCATTCAGTACCCTGATTTCAATAATTGAGTGAGTAAGCTATATAGAACAGAGACAGCAAAGCACAGAGACCTTGGGAATGAAAAGGTTTATGTTCAAACACAATGTCCACTACAGTGAATTTGAAAGGAAGCCAGGTTATACTTTTACACAAAAATGATAATTGATAAGAAATATATACAAAATATAAACATTAAATTATAATAACCTTAAAAATGAATTTAAATTTTCATGCTAACTCCTTTTTCCTATCCCAGGATGTGGTTTAAGAAAAAGTTATCCATTATGTTACTGAGATCTCCCTTTGGTCTAGTTCTGCTCCTTGTTACATGTGATCTTTGTTGAAAGGATTCAGGTGAGAAGAGAGTCAGAATTTATTATGAAATAAAATAAGATACACCTGATGATAAAAATGGGTAGTTCTCAAAGAGGAAAAAACTATCATGGGATGAGAGTCAACGGTAGTCAGAGAGGCAATTTTATAGTGCAAGCATTGGAGGGGTGAGAATTGACATTGGACAAAAGGACAATTGTACCAACCTATATTTTTTAAGTAAGTGTTATACTATTTCTCAAAGTTACTCAAACAAACAGCTTTCCTGAAGTACATTTTCCTGCCAAAGTGATTGAGAAACTGATTTGAATTGATGGTTCCTAAAGAAGAAAGTGATTTATCTTTATTGTATACCAGAAAGTCAAAACAAGATAGTGTGATTTTAATTTTCTCAATGGTATAGAAAAATCATGTCTCCACCAAGGGTAAAAGAGAGATTCAGATTCAGATCCAATTCATTTACCAAAGACCTGAAATTGAGGTTTCTTATTTCATAAGCTGCTGATTATAAGGAAGAGTTCCATCCTCAATATCTTTTAACCCTGTTAATATTTGTCTAGCTACCTAAGAGTCATCCCCAGAATTGAAATCCTCAAAACATTTAGAAGGTAACTATTTAAAGACTTATATGTCAACTTTCCTAAGGGGCTTTGGGAGGATTTCCTAAGAAGAATTTCCTTTGTATGGTTTACTTAGGAGTAATGAATCTAGCCAGGTGGTAATGGTGCACACCTTTAATCCCAACACTTGGAGGCAGAGACAAGCACAGCTCTGTGAATTCAAGGCCAGCCTGAAGGCCAGCCTAAGAGCTAGTTTCAGGACAGGCTCCAAAGCTACAGAAAAACATTGTCATGAAACAAACAAACGAACATTATGAGTCCAGTTGGAAATTTTTAAAAGTTTGGTGGCTGGAGGAGAAGCTAAAAGTATAGGGAAAAAATCTTTCTAACTCCTTTCTAGGAGTTAATAATTGTTAACCCTAAGGACCCTCTCTATAAGTTCTGATCAGAACCTGTTAATATCCTGGTGAAGGCATTTTTATCATATTTCTGAATGGATTTGAAATTTCTATAATGCACATTGTTTGTAGATCATTGGAATTGATTGAATCTGCAGTCAGATTAGAGATTATATGCGATAATATACAAAAAGATCTGAATATACAAAAGGTTACCAATAATGTACTTCAGAAAGGCTTAGGCTTATGGTTAAATAAGGACCTAAGTACACTTCAGGGAATTCTTCATAGCATTTCCCTGTAGGGTAAGATGGTTCTTCTGTCAATATATTTTTTAAAGATTATTTTCTTGTTCATTTTACTTATTTATATAAGTATGTATCTGCTTGAGTGTATTTCATGTATGTGTAGGCACCTTCAGAGGCCAGACGAGGGCACTAGATCACTGAAAGATGCAGTTTCAAGCAGTTGTGAGTCATGCAACATGGGTGCTGGGAATGACTTCATGTCCTCTGGGAAAGAAGCAAGCACTCTTATTGAGCAATCTATTCAGTCTGATCCTGTTAATGTTATTTAGTGGATAAGTTGGGGGATCTCATTGGTAAATTCTGCTTTTCCAAAGGACTAAACTCTCCAAAAAGAATATTTAATATTTAATACTGAGAGATATATTTTTAGGCTGAATGATAATGAAGATAAGAAAATGTCACTGTGTCCTTAAAGAGATCTCATGTTTGAAGAAAAAATTTAGTTTCAAGCATATTAAAAAAACCTGAATAGCAAATTTTTAAAGGTACATAATGTAAGGCATTCCATGCTAGGAAAGATATTTTTAATGGTAACAGCATAAACTATTTTCTTAAAAATAAATTTTAATTGTTTGAGATGAATAGGACTATGTCAGTTCCACTTTCCATTTCCTAACCTAAACCCTCCCCCTTCTCTTTCAAATTCATGACCTAAACATGACCTGGACAAGGAGAATACCAGTAGAAATGCTAACTTGAAGGGGGAGAAACTCTTTGAGGTTTCAACCATAAACAAAGAACTATATGCCAGTAAGGTGTGCTAAGAGTAGGAATAGCAATGTTCCCTAGGGAAGGGCACAACAATTGATTATCTGATACCAAATGGTCAGCCCTGAAAACATATACATGCAACTAAGAATGATAAGGACTAATAGCATTGTGTTTTTGTATTTAGAAGTGTATGTGCTTCATTGTTCTTGGGTGTGTATGTTTACGCTCATATACATATATATGTAAGAACAACTGAAGAAACGGGTTTAAAAAATAATTTATTTATCTATTCCTTATAATTTCTTATATGTTTACATAGTAGTTTGATATAGAAAATGATAAAGTCTATAGGTCTTGATCAGGCTTGTTCTGTTTGCTAGATAAAGAAATAAAAGGCAAAAAATTTTTCAATGCAGCAGGTAGCAGTAAAATATTATAACACAGCAAAAAGAATCAGCATCTTACATGCTTCCTCTGTATGGTAAAGTGAGGTGGGGAACACACTAGCTCATTCTGTCCTCCTTTAAAGATGAAGGATAGGATGACATGGGTTCTGATACACAGACATGAGCTACCTAAACCTTCCTATACAGGACAGACTGAGGTGCAGGAACACATGTTTTTTCTTGACCTTAAACATAGGACAGATTAAGGTTAGCACAACAAGGGTTCTATGAGACAGATGCTATCTTTTCCCAAGTCTCCTTCATAGGACACATCCAACCTCCTCTATTGGACAGATTAAGGTTGGAAAGATGTGGATTCTGAGAGTCAGACTGTACCTCCTTCCAAACCACCTACATAGGACAAAATGAACTAGAGAGACCAATAATTCATTTCTAACCTTCCTTTTAGCACAGGCAAAGGCTTGGGCAACATAAATAGTGAGAAAAATCTACCTTCGTAGCATACTTTGTAGGGCTTACTGGGGTGGAGCACACAGTAGTTCAGTTGTAACTACTTCCGTATACCCAATTACATTAGAATAACATCAATTTCAAAAGACAAAAGCAAACCCCCTGCAATTCTCCTTTGAAGGACAGTCTGAGATTGAGAGTTCATGAGGTAACTCCTATCCACCTAGAACACTTTGAAACTACACTGTAGAGTAGATCATGGTTATAAGAGCTTGGAATCAGAAACAGAAGCTAGTGCCTTCTAGTATAGTGGTTCTCTGTATGTGGGTTTCCACCCCTTTTGAGGGTCAAGTGACCCTTTCACAAGGGTCAATTAAGACAATTGGAAACTAAGATATTTATATTATAATTCATAACCATAGCAAAAAAATACAATTAATAAGTAACAATGAAAGAAATTCTATGTTTGAGGATCATGACTATACATATATATATATATATATATATATATATATATATATATATATATATATATATATATAGTTGCAGGATGAGAAAGGTTGAAAACTACTGTTCTAGCTCTTTTTCATAGGATAAAGTGGAGGTGTAGAACATGCTAGGATGCTCTTGTAGTTATCTGCAGTACAGATGAAGGTGGATTTTGAGAAACAAACACGGGGTTCCTTCAAGACTTTTTGGGAGGGAGGACTGAAGTAGGCTTCTCACTCCACTCCTAGTTATACTATGTGTAATTATGCATACATAGGACAAATAAAGGTTAGCGTGATGTCGATTTTAGAAGACAGAGACCAGCTCCCTCCAAGCCTCACCTGTAGTCTGGGCAGGTGGAGATCATTCTAGTTAATTACCAACTTCCCTCAGAGGACAGTTTAAGATTAGAACTATATGGATACTGAGATAAACTCAATAGCTCCCTCTAATCATGCTCTATAGGAATACTGTGGTGGAGAACACGCAAGTTCACTCTAATCCCACTCCGTAAGACATAAAACATAAGATGAAATGGATTCTGAGTAACAGACAGGAACTCCCCCCCAAGCCTTCTTCTTGGGACATATTGAGTTATAGAACACAGCAGTTCACTCATAACCTGTTTAATAGGAAAGGCTAAGAACATGCATTCTGGGAGATAGATGCAAGTTCCTTAAAGCCTCTTTGGTAGGACAGAAGAAGTTGGAGTGCACATTAGTTCATTCCTTTCCTTATCTGTAGGGTATATCAAGCTCTGGAAAACCTGGACTTTGAAGGGAGAGAAACTCTCTCCCTCCAAAATTCTTCAGAAAGACAGACTGAAGTGGAAAGCATACTAGTTAACTCCTATTAAAACTCCACAGGACTGATAAAGTTTAAGGTGTCCTGGACACAGTGTTTTACAGGAGAGATCAATTGTGATTCTGAGAGAAAAACACCAGCTCCCATCAAACCTCTTCTAGGAAGACTGAAGTTGAAAGCACACTAGGTCACCCCCTATCCTCCTACTTTGGATAGAGAAAGGGGCTGAAAACAGGTATTCTGAGAGACAGAAACAAGCTTCCTCTAAGTCTTCTTTGTAAGATACATTAAGATGGAGAGCACATTGGAATATAACTTGTACTTATGACAGATCAAGGTTAGAAATCAATGCATTCTGAGACAGAAAGTAGCTCTCTCCAGGCACTCTTTATAGAACAGACTGAGATGAATAACACACTAGTTCACTCCTACCATATTCTTATTACAGAACAAGGACCAGGCAAAGTGGACACTGAGAGAAAAACAATAGCTACCTCCAAGCTTCCTCCACATGACATGATGAGGTGGAGAGAACAGTAATTCATTACTTACATCTTCCATGGAGCATATCAAGTTAGGAAAACACAGATTCTGACAAACGCACACTAGATTCATATAAACTTCCTTGTAGGGCAGATTGAACTGAAGATCACACTAGTTCATTCTTAAACTCCTCAATAGGACAGGTGAAGGTTAGAATGATATGGATCCAGAAAGACACTAATTTTACTTAGACTCCTCTGTTAGATGCTGAGATGGGAATTACAAAATAACATTGCTAACATACTCCATTGGGATAAACAATTTAGGACAAAAAAAACATAAACTTTCTCCCTCCAATCCTCTTTTGTGGGATACAATGAGTTTAAATGCACACTATTTGTGCTTTTTAGTATAGATCAAGTTAGGATTGTGAGAGACAGACACTAGCTTTTTCTCTGAGACCCCTGGTAGGATATATTGAGAAGGAGAGCACAATGGTTCTCTTCTAATGTTATTTAGGGGAAATATCAAGGAGGTTTGGACAACATGAATTCTGAGAAATAGACACAAGCTTCCTCCAAACTTTATCCTTAGAGCATACTGAGGTAGAGAACCTACTAGTTCTTTCATAACTCACTCTTCAGAACATATCAAGTTAAGGACTAAATGAATATAGAGCAACAACTACTAACTCCATCCAAGATTCACACAATGAGGTCTAATGCATGGTAGTCTAGTCCTAACCTCATCAGTATAACAAATCAAGCTTAGGAAACTCTGGATGCTGATAAAGAGAAATTTTCTCCAAGAAAGAATTAGTACAAATTGAAGTAGACTACCTTATTTGTTTTTTTTACCTCTTACATAGGACAGATTAAGGTTAGGATGACATGGAGTCTGAGTGACAGATACTAGTTTCCTCCAATCCCCATTCCATGGGACAGACTGTTGTGGAGATTATGCTAGTTCACTCCTAATCTTCCTACTCTTTTCTGTAGAACAGATGGAGGTTAGGACAGCAAATATTTTGTTAGAGAGACACTAGCTCTATTCAAGCATCCTTAGTAGGGCAGACTGAGTTGGAGTATAAACTAGTTCATGTCTGTCCTCCTCAATAGGAAAGAGTAATTTAGGACAATATGAATACTGAAAGACAGACTCTAGCCCCTCCTAGCATCCTCTCTTGGAAAGACTGATGTGGATATTACAATAGTTCATTCCTAACTTACTGTGAGTCAGGATTAAAGTTAGGACTACATGGCTTATGAGAGGAAAGCACTAATTCTAAGAGTATCCATAGGACAATCTAAATTGAAAAGCATATTACTTCACTTCTTTCCTACTCTGTTAAACAGAATGAGTTAGAATAAAATTTATTCTGAAGGACAGACTAGCTCTGCCAAAGCCTCTTCTATAAGATAAGCTAAGGTTTACAAGAAGCTAGTATATTTTTAAACTCATCAGTAGGACATACCAAATTAGGAAGATTTGGAGAGCGATGGACACCAGCTCTGTAAAAGCCTCTTCTGTAGGAAAAACTGAGATGGAGAGCAGACTAGTTCACTTCTAACTGCTTCTGTAGGGCAGATCAAGATCATTACAATTGAAATCCGATAGATAGACACTATTTCCCTCTAGCTTTTTGCATCGTGATAGAGAGAAGTCTTGATCAGTCCTATCCTTCCTTACCTGTAACACAGATCAAATTTAAGAAAAGAGATTCTGAAAGACAGGCACTAGCTCCCACCAAGCCTTCTTTTGTTATGAAAGACTGGCAGAGAGCACACCTGCTCCCTCATAACTTTCCCCATCAAACTCCTCACACCACTGATTCTTTTTTATTGTTTTCACAGTGCTATACATTTCTCCCTGTCCCTCTTCCTCCCCTCTCTTCTTCTACCGTCTCCTGTGACACCCACACCCCCAATTTACTCAGGAGATCTTGTATTTTTCTCCTTCATATGCAGATGTAAATATGTCTCCCTTAGGGTCTTCTTGTCTAGCTTCTTTGGGGTTGAGGACTGTAGGCTGTTATTTCTTTGCTTTATATCTAAAAGATACCTATGAGTGAGTACATGCTATATTTGTGTTTTTGGGTCTGGGTTATCTTACTCAATATGTTTGTTAAAGACTTATTCATTTATTTATGTATTATGTATACAGTGTTCTGTCTGCATGTGTGCCTACAGACCTGAAGAGGGCACCAGGTCTCATTATAGATGGTTGTGAGCCACCATGTGGTTGCTGGGTATTGAACTCAGGACCTCTGGAAGAATAGTCAGTGTTCTTAACCTCTGAGCCATCATTTTAGCCCTCAATATGTTTTTTAGATCCATCCATTTGCCTGCAAACATCAAGATGTCATTTTTTTCTACTCTGTAGTACTGCAATATGTTAATGTACACATTATCCATTCTTATTTTGAGGGTCATCTAGCTTTTTTCCAGGTTTTGGGTATTATGAATAATGCTGCTATGAACAAAGTTGAGCACATGTCCTTGTGGTATGGTTGAGCAACTGCTGCAGCCAGCGCAGCCTGGATAGCCAAGACTGGTGGGGGGTGCCGGGATAGAGAAACAGAGGCTTCTTTTCAGGTGGAAGAACAGCAACCTTTATTTTGCCCGGCGACCTTTTATACCTCTACTCCTGTGGAGACCCACTGGCCAGAAAGAACACAATCATCCTTGTCAATTACAGACCACAAGGAAGTTCTGCTTTCAGTCAGGGGGAGTGAGGACAGCTGGATCACAACAACTAGCAACCTTTTGGTATATACCCAAAAATGGTATTGCTGGATCTTGAGGTAGATTTTTCATAATTTTCTGAGAAATCAACATACTGATTTCCAACACAGTTGTACGAGTTATCACTTCCACCAGCAATGGAGGAGTGTTCCCCTTACCTGACTCCTCTGCAGCATAAGAAGTCATCAATGTTTTTGATCTTAGCCATTCTGACAGGTGTAAGTTGGAATCTCAGAGTTGTTTGTGATTTGTATTTTTCTGATGGCTAAGGATGGTGAGCATTTCCTTAAGTGTCTTTCGGTCTTTTGAAATTCATCTGTTAAGAGTTCTCTGTTTAGGTCTCTACTATGTTTTTGTATTGAATTATTTCTTCTTTTGATGTCAAGTTTCTTGAGTTCTTTGTATATTTTGGAGATCAGTTCTCTGTCTGATGTGGGGTGTGTGAAGATCCTTTTCCATGCTGTAATCTGCAATTTTATCTTGTTAACTGTGCCCTTTATTTACAGAGGCTTCTCGGTTTGAAGAGATCCCATTTATTAATTGTTGTTCTTAGTATCTGTACTACTGGGGTTATATTTAGGAAGTGGTCTCCTGTGCCAATGTGTTTGTGTATTTCCCACTTTCTCTTCTATGAGGTTCAGTGTGGTTAGTTTTATGTTTAGGTCTTTGATCCATACACTTGAGGTTTGTGCATGGGGATAGATATGGATCTATTTTCATTCTTCAATATGTTGGCATTTGATTATGTCAGCACCATTTGTTGAATATGCTTTCTTTTTACCATTCAATTCCCACACCTATAAATACCTGTTTTTTGACAAAGAAGCTAAAAATACCACTCATTCTTAAAGACAGACATTAGCTCCCTTCAAGTTTCCTCTGTAGGACAAAATAATATGGACAGCACCTTACTTCACTCCATTTTTTTTTTAGTTGGACAGATAAATATTAGGAAAACACAGCTTCTGAGGGACAGGCACTTGATTCATTGAGACTCTTTCACGGACAGCCGGAGGTGGCATGTCAACTAATTAGTAATTAGTTTAATTACTTAAATTAGTTTAAGTAATAATAAGTACTTAATTTATCCATAAAACAGATCAAGTTGAGGACAACTTTGATTCTATGAGAGAGAAACCAGCTCTCTCCAAATTCTTTGCAGTAGGACAAACTGAAATAGAGAGTACATTAGTTCATCCCTAATCTTCCCCATAAAACAGATGATAAATTTCATGAGATACATTATGAGAGACCAACACACTGCTTCAATCCATTCCCTCTAAGCAAGACAGACTATGGTGGAAAGCATACTAATTCAATTGTAACCATATCTAGAGAATGGAGCAAGATTAAGAGGACATAGATTCTAATAGATGAATAGTTAATCACTCCATTCCCCTCTGTAGGACAGGGTGAGGTAGAGCACACTAGTTTATTTTTAACCTTCTCTGTAGAACAGATCAAGGTTACTAGCACTTAGTATCTGAGAGATAGATGCGACATAGTCTCTAGCCCTCTCAATAGAACCAACTGATATAGGGAGTACACTACTTTATTAATAACATCCTCAGTAAGGACAAATCATCTCAAAGCATCATAGATTCTGAGAGACAGCCACTACTTCCCTACCAACATCCTCTGTAGAACAGACTGAGATGGAGAGCTCTCCAGTTTACTCCTATCCTGCTCTGTTGAACATAATGTGTCTGAATGGCTTGGATTGTAAGAGACAAACACTAACTCCCTTCAGTTATTTTCCAAAGAAGAGACTGAGGTGCAGGGCAACCTCGGCCAATGCTATCCTTATTTGTAGGATACATCAAAGTTAAGAAAACACAAATTTGAAATATACCCACTAACTCTGACCAAGCCATCTCCACAGGCCAGAGTGATGTGGAGAGCATTCTAGTTACCAATCATCCTGCATTACAGATCAAGGTTAATACAGAATGGATTTTTAGAGATAGCCTCTAGAATTCAGGTTTTCAGTGGGCAACTGCTTGAAGCTCAGAAAAGGTCAATTCAGTAATTACACATGATGGACATAATTTCTAATAAATGTGTAATTACTGAATCAGCCTTTTCATTTCTCTGTGAGTTCTGCATGTTCAGTTTTTGCAGCACACCATAAAGCAGTCCAGGTAAGAGCAGTTTCTTGCCCAAATGGCTAACCAACTCCATAAGGAGTCTCTTCAGTGCCCATCGTCCTCTTGAAGTAGTTTGGTGCTGCAAGAAAAGTCCTAAGTTCTTAAAATAATTTAAATGCCACATTCTGAAGGTCTCTGAAAGATTTGAAGAATACCTATCCATCTGAACTACATTTCTGTATATTTAGAAAATCTAATTAGCATTACTTTGAGTTTGACTATTATAGATGATTATCTATTAACCTATATTTCTTAATTATACATTATATTTTTAAATGAACTACAAAAAACCATACCTTAATCAAGATCAGAAATACATATACATATAACAAAATTGACTTTAAATCTTTATAAATAAAACAAGATCCATACCAATGTAAAGTATCCATCTCAATAGCATATCCCCCTTTAAATGTAAAGAAACATTTACAAGCTGTATTTGGGAATATGAGTGCAATTCTGTCCAATCTTCTTCCTGCTGTTTATTGGATGAAGTATTTTCTTTGCGGAGGTGTTTGCAGCAACCATTCAGGGGTTCTTGATCCATCAAACCATGTTGGTCTGGAAACAATCCACAGGCTATCATCTTCTGTGTAAACAAAAGAAGAACCTCTTTTCCAAAGCAAAATATCCTTAGACTCAAATTTTGAATTCAAGATACCTTTGAAATATCTATGTTGGCTTAGCTTAGCAGTCCCCAGAATCAAAAGTCTCTCTGCAGTCAAAAAATTTAAAGATGACAAAATAATATAAACAATCCAAACTCTGTGAATTTTCCATCTTCACATGGTTTATTTTTTTTCTGTACTCTGTCTCTTTAAAAACTTTATGATTTTTAAACCCTTTACTTGTTTTTAATAACTATTATTTTTCTTCTCTCTTCCAAGCCTACATATATTTATCCAACACTGTAGCACATTTATAGGTCTTTTTTGTCTGGATTTGTCTTTATTGCATATCTGTAATTATTTATTGTCCAGAAGTACTTTTTACATTGTTGCATGATAACTCTCTTCAAGCTCCCTCTGTAGGACAGACTGAGGTGGAGAACACACAAGGTTACTCCTATGCTTTTCCTTATGACAGATCAAAGGTCAGACCACTTGGATATGAGATCCTGATACTAGCTTTATCCTGTGTTTCTCCATGGTATATATGAAAGGGTATATTACACTAAGTCACTGTTGTATTTATTGAGAGAACAACTCAAGGTTGAGACAATATGGATTCTGAAAGACAGACACCAGGCTCCTACAATCCTCCTCAATAGATTGCACTAGATATGGGACACATATGGTTTTATTCCTGTATCTTCCATAGGACAGATAAAGGAAAACATATCTTCTGAGTGACAGACATTAGATCCCTACAGGTCTTCTGTGTAAAACATACTACTTCACTTCCAAACTCTTCTGTTGTACAGAGGGCATTTAAACAACATAAATTGTGAGAGAAAGACATTACTCCCTCCAGCTCTTTTCTGCAGGATAGACTGAAGTGCTGAGCACCATATATCAATTCTATCCTTATCTGTAGGAAACATCAACATTAATACAACATGGATTCTGAAAGCTAGGCATTGCTCCCCACAAGCTATCTACAGTGACAGTTTATTTAAGAGAATATTAGTTTATCTATGACCTTTTCCATAGGAAAGATTAAGATTAACACAATATGATTCTTGAAGAAAGACACTATTACCCTCCAAGACTATGTAGAAGGGACTGAGTTAGAGAGCACACTAGTTCACTAAAGACCTATTAAGTTATACAGAACAAGGTTAGGACAACATGAATTCTAAAGGACAGACACTAGATCTCCCAAGACTATTAAGACTCATTGTAATATAGTTCTTACTAATTCATTCCTAACCTTATCCATGAGGCAGATTAAGGTTAGGACAATCTAGGATTCTGTGGTACATAAACTAATCCCCTCTAAGATTCATCACTCTGTGTGACTGGCAGAAATGGAGAACTCATAAATTAACCCCTAATCTCCTCCATTGGACAGATCAAGGGTTATATGACATGGCTTTTGAGAGAATGACAGTAGTTCTCTCTGTGCTTCTTCTGTAGGACAGATTTTGTTTGAAGGCAACTAATTCTATTTTAACCTCCTTTGTAGGACAGATCAAGCTTAGTTCATCATTAATTCTAAGATACAAACACTAGCTCCCTTCAGCTTTTTAGTATAGGATAAACAGAGCCATAGAGCATATTAAGATACTTCTTTCCTTTTCTGTAGGACAGATCAAAAATAGGATGACATGGTTTCCAAGAGACAGAGAGTAGCTCTCTCAGACTCATCTTCCAAATATGTACTGTGCAATAGATCACACTAAGTAAATCTTTTCCATATCCATAGGAAAGATCAAGGTTAAGAGAACATGGATTCTGAAAGGTAGACACTAGCTGCATCCATGTCTCCTCAGTGAAATGGAATGAGGTTTAGTGCCCTTTACTTCCCTCTTCAACTTTCCCATAGAGCAGATGTGGTAAGAATGACATTGATTATAATAGACAGGTACAATCTTCATCACAGCCTTCTCTATTGACACACTGAGGTGGAGTGTAAACTAGTTTATTTCCAACCTCCTCTGATGAAAAGAACAACTTAGTAAGACAAGTATTTTGAGAGACAGAAACTAGTTTCTTTTAATACTCCTTTGTAGGACAGATTAAAGTGTAAAGTATTTAACTTCTAACCTGCTCTGTAGGGCAGATAAAGTAAGGGCAACAGGGATAATGAAAGAAAGTTCTTTTCTATGAAGTTCTTGAAGACTAGTACATGCTAGACATAACTATCCTTTTTTGTAGAAAAGATCATAAGACAACATGAGTGTTGAGAGATAGACACTAGCTTTCACCAAGGTCTCTTCATAGTAAAATAATAAGGTGATGAACACACTAAATCACTCCTAATCTCCTTTTGAGGTCAGATAAAGTTTAGCATACCATGTCCTCTTACAGATAAACATTTGCTTTCTCCATGACAGTTCTACAGGAAGACATGAAGTGAAGAGTATTCCTGTGCAATCTTATCCATTTCAATTTGACATATCAAGGTTAGGATGGTATAGATTCTGAGAGATGGACACTATCTCCCTCTAAGACTCTTTCCTAGGACAGACTGAGGTAAAGTGCACACTCTCCCTCTAAGACTCTTTCCTAGGACAGACTGAGGTAAAGTGCACACTAGTTATCTCCTAGCTTTATAAGTGGGACAGGTCATGTTTAGGTCAACCTGGATTCTGAAAGAGAAAAAATAATTGACTCCAAGTTTCCTCAGTATGACAGGCTGAAGTGTGAGTACTATAGTTTACTTCTAATCTCCTCCATTGATCAGATCATGGTTTGTTTAATATGGATTACACAAGCTCACTTCATGCTTTTTCTGTAGGAAAGAGTGGTGGAAAGCAGAGGAATTTGCTCTTAACCTCTTCTATAGGGCTCATTAAGTTTAGGATAATATGGATTCTGAGAGAGAGATACTAGCTCACCTCAGCTCTTTTCTGTAGGGTATACTGAGGTATAGAGCACATTAAGTCATTTATAGCCTAGTTTGTAGGAATGGTCTAGCTTAAGACAACATGGGTTCTAAGATATAGCCACTAGATTCCTGCAAGCCTCGTCAGTAGAACAGACTGAGTGGGAGAACGCAGTATTTCACATGCAACCTCCTCTGGAGAATAGGTCAAGTTTAGCATGAAAATGATTCTGAGAAATAGACACTGGATCCTATCAAGCCTCCTGTGTAGGGCATGGTGAAATAGAGACTACACTACTTCACCCCTGTCTTCTTCAATAGGGCAGAATAAGGTTAGGGCAACATGTATTCTGAGAGACAGATACTAGACCACTCAAAGACTTTTAACTAGGAAAGACAGAGAAACTGAACACTTGTTTGCTCACGACCTCATATGTAGGCAAGATCAAAGATAGGACAACATGGATTCTGAATGAGAGAATGCTAGTCTCTCCTTGACTCCTTAGTAGGGCAGACTTAATTAAAAAGCATAATGATTCACTCCTAAGCTCATATATACACTAGATCAAGGACAGAATGACATGAATTCTGAAATAGACACTAGCTGCCTTCTTTTCCTCCTTCATATTAAGCAATGATATGGAGAACACTCTAGTGCAATCTAATATTTTATATAAGACAGATAACGATTAGAACAAGAGGAGCTCTGGAGGGATGCATGACCTACATCCACCATTTCTTAGTCAGACAAGTGGAAAGCATACCAGGTCACTCCTATCATCCTCTGAAGGACATATCAAGTTAGGACAACATGGATACTGCAAGACAGACACCAGCTCCCTGAAGCCAAGCATATCAGGCATACTTAGGTAGAGAGCACAGTAGTTCTCTTGTGACATCTTGCATTGGAGAGATCAATTTAGGAAAAAAAAATTGATTCAGAGAGACGGAAAGTGACTCCCTCAAAGCCACTTCAGTAGGACAGACTGATGTAGAGTGCATACTATTTCAGTATTAATCTTATCTATTTGAGAGAGCAGGGTAAGCACAAAATGGATTGTGAGAGTGAATCACTAGAACCCTCCACACCTTCATAGGACAGAGTAAAGAGGAGACTACACAAGTTCACTTCTGCCCTCCTCGGTGGGGCAGATAAGTCTTAGGCCATCATGGATTCTGAGACACAGACGTAAGCACCCTCTAAGACATATTTTGTTTGTTTGTTTGAGACAGAATTTCTTTGTAGCTTTGTTACCTTCCTGAAACTATATTGTGTAGACCATGTTGGCCTTGAACTCACAGAGATCCACCTGCTTCTTCCTCCAAAGTGCTGGGATTAAAGGTGTGCACCACCACCCCCAGGCTTCTAAGATTCTTAAATGGGATGGAGTAGGAATAAATACAACTGCACCCTAACCTTTATCTGTAGGACAGATTAAAATTTGGACAAGCAGAGTTTTGAGATACAGTCACTAATTTCATCCAAGCCTCTCCTGTAGGACAGACAAACTGGGATGATGATCACACTAGTTCACTTCTAACCTCCTCTATTGGACAGACTGTGCTAGAAAGATGTATTTTGAGAGACAGACACTAGTTTCCTCCAGCTCTTTTCCCTGGGTGATAGTCAGGAATAAAGTAGGCTAAGTCACTTCTAATTTTATTTGTAAAAAAAGATCCATGTTAAGAAAACATGGATTCTGAGAGACAGACTACCAGCTTCTACCAAGTTCCTCAATAGTACAAACTAAGGTGAAAAGCACATCAGTTCCCTTATAACATCCTCCAGAGGATAGATAAGCTTAGCACAGCACAACTTTTGAAAGACAGATACTAACTTCCCCCATGCAACCTCTGTAGGACAGCCTGAGGAGGTGAGCATGGTAAATTACTCCTATCCTCTTCAGTAACCTGGATCAAGGTTAGGAAACCATGGATTCTAAGAGAGAGACACTAGGTCCGTTCAAGACTCTTTGGAAGGACAGGGTGAGGTGGGACTGAGTATAACCTTACCTGTAGGACAGTTAAAACATAGAACAACCAAGATTCTGAGAGAAACTAACTTTTTTAAGATGACTCAGTAGAGAGACTAGTTTTACCCATGCTTTTTCAGTCACAGTCCAGCTGGCCTTGGTGAGCTCCCAATAGATCAGCTCCACTGTCTCAGTGGGTGGGTGCACCCCTCGTGGTCCCGACTTCTTTGCTCATGTTCTCCCTCCTTCTGCTCCTCATTGGGACCTTGGGAGCTCAGTCCAGTGCTCCAGTGTGGGTCTCTGTCTCTATCTCCATCCATCAACTGGACTCTCTGAACATGGCGAACAATGAGGGCTGATGAGAAGCAAAGGACAATGGCACAGGGTTTTGATCCTGCTTAATGTGCTGGATTGGTGGGAGCCTAGCCAGTTTGGATGTTTACCTTCCTAGATATGGACGGAGGGGGGAGGACCTAGGACTTACCACAGGGCAGAAAACCCTGACTGCTCTTTGGACTGGAGAGGGAGGGGGAAAGGAGTGGGGGGAGGGGGAGAAGGGTGGGAGGAGGGGGAGGGAAATGGGAGGCTGGGAGGAGGTGGAAACTTGTTTTTTTTCTTTTTCTCCTTTTCTCAATAAAAAAAAAGAAAATAAATAAATAAATAAATAAAACAAGAACTCAAAAAAAAAAAAAAGATGACTCAATAGGATAGACTAACAAGGAGAGCACATTTTTTCACTCCTGATCTCCTCCATAGCAGATCAAGGTCATCAACACATTGATTTTGAAAGACAGGAATTAGGCTCATCCATGTTTCCACCCCAGGACAGACTAATGAAGAGTGCTGTCTTCACTCCTAAAGCTATCATTAAGACAAATCAATTTTAAGACAAGCACATTGAGAGCAAACACTAGCTTTTTCCAAGTCTCCTCTGTAGGGCTGAATCAATTGCAGGGCACATTTGTCAATGCTTATACTCTTCTGTTGTATTGATAAAGTTGGGACAATATGGATTCTGAGAGACAAACCTTCGCTCCCTTCAAACCTGCTTCATTTCAGACTTCTGTGGAGAACTTACCAGTTTTCTCTTTGCCTTATCCATACAACATATATAGGTTGGAACAACATAGATTCTGAGACACACACCCTACTCTCTCCAGTCTATTCTGTTGGACATTCTAATGTGGAAAGTATACTAGTTCACTCCTAAGTATATACATAGTTGGATATACATTCTGACAGGCTGACACTAGATTCCTTCAGACTCTCTCTTTACACATATGGAGGTGTATATCACTCTAGTTCATGTCTGATTTTCTCTGTAGGACAGATAAAGGTAGAACTACATATTGGGCTCTCAATCTCACTCTGTCCTACAGAGGTGATTTGTGAGTAGATAGGGTCTATATATTAGAAACTATATCATAATACCTTGATCAGCTCTATGGAGAAGGATAAGTGTGAACTAGTGTGAATTGCAACTCAGACAGTCCTATGGAGGGGGCTTGGAAGGAACTGGTGTCTTTATCCCAACATACACCTTGTCCTAATCTTGATTTGTCCTAAGGATAACTTTTGGAGTGAACTAATGTGCTCTTTGTCTTTAGGTCTTAAGGGAGCTTAGCGAGACCAAGTGTCTGTCTCTCAGAACCCATGTTGTGTTAACCTTGTTCTGCCCTATCAAAGAGACCAGAAGTGAACTTAGGTTTTCTGCACTTATTTCTTTCCTACTGAGTAGAGTCTGAGGGAGTTAGTGTCTCTCACAGCTCTCCTAACTCTTTGAACTATCCTAAAGTTATGAGTCCACTAGGGTTCATTCCTCATATGTCTGTCTTTCTGAAGAGTCTTGCCTAGTGTCTGCATCTCAATGCCCATTTTGTGCTAAGCTTGACCTATGCTGGGAGGTTAAGAATCACCTAATATTCTCATTATCTTAGGTTGTGCTATGGAGAAACTTTGATGGGAGTTCATGTCTATTTCTGAAAATCCAAGTTATGATCACATTGATCTGTTTCTTTCAGAAAAGGGTAGGAGTGATAGATAGCATCAACTATTTGTCAGTCTAGTCTTTCAAAAATGATTGAGTAGTACAGTTTCTGCCTCCCAACTTCTAATCTTCAAACTATGTTTTTCAGTACAGAAGGCAAGTGAACTAGTGTGCTCACCAATTTAGTGTATACTATGGAAGAGGCTTAGGGTACACTGAAGTCTTATCTCTCAGAATCCATGTTGTCATAACTTTGATATGTCCTTTAATTAAATTTAGCATTGAACTAATGTATCTACAACTTAGTCTATCCTACAGCAGAATCTACAGTGAACTAGTATTTTTTCTCAGCATCCATGTTCCCCCCCACCTTGATCCTTCCTTCTGAGAAGGATAGAAATTAATGAGTGTGAACTCTCCCTCAGTCTATTGTATGGCAGTGACTTTGAGGTAGCTAGTATTTGTCTTTTAAAATCCATTTTGTCCTTATCTTTTTTCCATAAAGGTGAGGTTAAGAATGAAATCATTTGCTCTACAGTTAAGTCCATTCTACAGTGGAATTATTCTCTGAGAATCCTCATCATTCCAACATGGTCCGTCCAGGAAAGGATGTTAAAAGTGAGGCAGAATCCTCCCCATGTCACTTAGTCCAGTAGAATAGGCTTGGAGGAACCTAGTTACCATCTCTTAGAATCAGTATCACTGCAACTTGATTTACCTTATTGAAGAGTTTAAGAGAGAAATTGTGTATTTACTACCAAGTCCAGTCTATTGAGGAGACTTGGAGGGAGCTACTGTTTGTCTTTCAGAATCTACATTGTTCTAACTTTAATATCCCCTATCAAGTGAGTAACTTAGTATGATCAATAAATACTTTGATATATCCTGTGCAGTAAGACAGGGTAGAGATACTGTTTTTCTCTCTTTGAATCTATGCCATTCTTACCTTGACCTTTCCAACATTGAAAGTTAGTAGTGAAATAGTATGCTTTTCACCTCATTCTGCCCTACACATAAGGCTTGGCATTAACTAGTATCTGTCTCATAATTCACTTATTCCTGAAATTATCTATTATAAGAGGTGAGGATTGAACTACTCTGCTCTCCACTTAAATATATCTTATGGAACAGCCTTTCAGTGAGCTGCTTTTCTGTTTCCCCATTCTGGAAAGATTATAGGAGTAAACTTGGTTTGCTTTCTACTTCCATCTGTAAAATAGAGAAATTATAGGAGGTATATACTGTCTGTCTTAGATTTCATGTAATTTTTACTGTGATCTATCCTTAGCAAGAGATTAGAAGAAAGCTAATATTTTCTCCACTAAAGTCTGTCCTACTGAGTACTCTTGGAGGTAATTTCTCACAGCTAATAACCCTGTTATCCTAATTTTAATCTGTCCTACAAAAAAGGCTATGAGGGATGTAATGTTCAGTCCACCTCACAGAAACCATGCTATTCTAAGCATGCCCTGTCTTAATAAAGAGGTTAGGAGTTAACTAGTGTACAATTTGCCACATATTGTCTCACTAAAAACAGCTTGGAGAAAGCTACATTGTCTCACAGAATATATTTTTTAAGTTGCATTTGTCTCTCTCGTGGGTAAGGATAGGAGTGATGTACCATGCTCTACACCCCTATCTGTCCTATATAGGAGGACTGGGAGGAGCTAGTGCCTATCTCTAAATTCTTGTCATCTAAATTTCTGGCCTACAGGAGAAGTCAGAAACAAACTCACTTCCTCTCTGACTAAGTCTGTCCAAGCAGACAGCTAGCAGAAAGCTTGGGTTTATTTTAGAATCCATCTCTTTCAAACTTTGATTTGTTTTATGAAGTAAGTTAGGAGAAATAGATTCTAGCTCCCTCCAATACTCTTTTGTAAGACAGACTAAATTTGAGAGTTCTTCACTTTTGTTCTCCTCAGGCAGGATGACATGGACTTTGAGAGAGAGACACTAGCTTCAAACAAGCACACTCTGTAGAACAGGCTATGGTAGAGAGCACACCAGTTCATTTCTTTTTTTTTCTTTTTATTTAAATTTATTTTTTTATTAAAGATTTCTGCCTCCTCCCCGCCACCGCCTCCCATTTCCCTCCCCCTCCCCTGATCCAGTCCCCCACCCTCATCAGCCCAAAGAGCAATCAGGATTCCCAGACCTGTGGGAAGTCCAAGGACCACCCACGTCCATCCAGGTCTAGGACTGCATAGGCTCCCCCAAAGCCAGTACGTGCAGTAGGATCAAAAACCCATTGCCATTGTCCTTGAGTTCTCAGTAGTCCTCATTGTCCACTATGTTCAGCAAGTCCGGTTTTATCCCATGCTTTTTCAGACCCAGGCCAGCTGGCCTTGGTGAGTTCCCGATAGAACATCCCCATTGTCTCAGTGTGTGGGTGGACCCCTCTTGGTCCTGAGTTCCTTGTTCGTGCTCTCTCTCCTTCTGCTCCTGATTTGGACCTTGAGATTTCAGTCCGGTGCTCCGATGTGGGTCTCTGTCTCCTTTCATCGCCTGATGAAGGTTAATATTCAGGAGGATGCCTATATGTTTTTCTTTGGGTTCACCTTCTTCTTTAGCTTCTCTAACCAGTTCATTTCTAAGCTTGTCAAAAGAACACACCAAGGATCAGACAGCATGGATTCTGAAAGACAAAAATCTCCCCCAGAACCCCTCCATAGGACAGACTTAGGTATAGATTAAGCTATCTCATTCCTAACTTGCTTCATAAAACAAATGAAGGATTGAAACAGATGGATTCTAGAATAAATACAAGCTTGTTCCAAGATTTCTCTGTTGGACAGACTGATATGAGAACATGCTAGTTAATTTCTGACCTCTCCTGTGAGACAGATCAACATTTAGATGATAAGGATTGAGAGAGAGACACTAGCTCCTCCCAATCCTCCTCCATAGGACGGATTTAGATGTAGGGTAGTCTATATTACTCAAATCTTTAGCCACGAAACAATCCAGTTTAGAACACAATATATTTTGAGAAGCAAACTAACTTTTTCCAAGTCATTTTTTTATGGAACAGAATGAGGTAAAGTATACACTAATTCACTCCATTGAAGATTCCTCAGTATGGAAGAGCCAGGCAGACTGAACACTGGTTAACCCATATCCTTATAGGAGAGATGAAAGTTTTGAACACAGGTATTCTGACAGAGAAAATAACTGCAAGAGTAATTAGTAGGATAGATACTCAACGGAGAACATATTAGCTTACTCCTTATCTGGAAAGTATAGATCATAGCAAGGGTGACATGAAATCTGAAACCCACATAACCTACCCCCTTTCATTTCTCTTTGTGACAGATTGAGATAGAAAGAATACTATGCTACCACCATAATCTTTCTAATTTTCTAGAACAGGGCATTAGGGAGAGACAGTTAACAGCTCACTAAAAGGCTGTTCAGTAACACATACTTACATGGAGAGCACAGTAGTTCATTCCTAACCTCTTGTGTTAGATTTTGTCTGGAAAAAAAAACTGAATTCTGAGTGACAGACACTGAGTCCCACCACCAATCCTTCTGTGAACAGACTGAGTTTGAGAGCATTCCAGTTCACTCCTATCCTCCTCTGCAATATGGAGCAAGTTAGGATGCCATTGATTCTCAGAGACTAACACTAGCTCTGTGCAAGACTCCTCTGAACAGACTGTTGTGGAAGGCAACATTAGGTTACTGTTTTCCTCCTTCATATTTCAGATTAAATGAACACAAAATGGATTCTGAGAGATAGACACAAGCTCCTACCAAACCTTGTATGTAGAACAGAATGAGGCAGCAGGCTTACTACTGCACTCATAACTTCCAATGTTGGACAGATAAGGATAGATAGGACAGCATGGATTCAAAAAGACAAACAGTAACTCTACCCTATCTTCTTTGACAGGATATACTAAAGTATTTATTGATCACACTAAGTTAGTCACATTCTTATCCATAGAGACGATTAAGGTTAAGATAACTTGGATTCTGAAAGACAGACATTAGCTTTCTCCAAGCCTCCTCAGTAGATGGAACTGGGCTGGGAAGCAGACAATTTCTCTCTTAAATTCTTTCTTAGAGTAAGTCAAGTTGCATAGATAAAGATTTGGAGCGATGGTAACTAGCTTTTTCTAAGCCCCTTCTATTTATTGTACTGAGGTGGAGTCCACTGTACCTGACTCCTACCCACTTCTCCTGAAATGATCAAGTTAGAATGATGAGGATTCCCAGAAATATCTGAGAGCTGCCTTCTATCCTCTCCTGTAGGACAGCATAAAGTGTAGAGCAAATTATTTCAATCCTAACCTCATCTTTAGGAAAGAAAAAGAAAGGACAAAATAAATTCTAAGAGATAAACACTAGCTTTTTCTAAGCCTCCTCCATGCAACAGACTGAGGTAGAAAGAACAATCATTAATTTCTATCTTCTTCAGTAGGATGGATCAAAGTCAGGACAACATGGATTCTGAGAAACAGATACCAGCTCCCTGTAATCTCTAATGTAGGATAGACTGTGCAGTAGAATACATAGGGTCACTCCTAAAGTTAACCCAAGGGCATATCCATGTTAGCATGGCATGAATTCTGAGAGACAGACTTGAGGGTCCACTAAGCCTCTGCCATAGTATAGGCTGAGGTGGTGAGCACATTAGTTCACTCTGAGCCTCTTCTACTAGAAGTTGTAGTTTGAAATATTTGAAAAATGAAAGACAGAAACGAGATCTCAGCATTCTCACACATGCTAAGTTGAAGAGTAGGTGATGTTATCTCTCACTCCTATCCTTTCTGTGGGTAAAAGATCAATGTGATTATAGCCTGGATTTTCAGAGATAGATGCTAGCTCCCATCAAGCATTCTCAATAGCACAACCTGAGGCAATAAGCATCCTAGATCATTCTAAATCTCCTTCCAAGCACAGGAATTTGCCACAAAATAGATCCTGAGAAGCAGACACTAGTCACTCTGAGACTCTTCAGAAGGACAGGCATATGAGGACTGAATCTAGTTTATTCATGACTTTAACTGCAGGGCAGATCAAAAAGTTAAGACAACTATGTGAGAAACTAAGTCCCTCAGAGTCACCTGAGAAGGACAGAGATAAGTGGAGAGAACCTAATATCACTTCTAATCTCCTCTATAGGATAGAACAAGGTTGACACAATATGGATTCTGAGACACAGCCTCTTGGTCTCTCTAAGCTTCTTCAGGACAGACAGATAGAGAGTACTTTATTTACCCCTAAAGTTACCCTTAAAACAAATCAAGTTTTGGACAACATATATGTTGAGAGATAGACAGACACTAGTTGCTTCCAAGCCCTCTTCCATAGCACTGCCTAAGTTGCAGAGCATAGTAATTCACACTTATCCTCCTCAACAGAACTGATGAAGTTGGTATTACATGGCTTCTGAGAGATAGACATTACCACCCCTATTCACCTCTGTAGGAAAGAATGAAATTGAGAGTACAACAGTTAAATTCTTTCATCATTTGTAGGACAGATCAAGATTAGGATAACACCAATTCTAAGACAGACACTAGATGCATCTAAACTTTCAATGCAGGACAGAGGATGTAGATAGTATACTAATTAACTTATAACCTTATCCATAGTTAGAAATTGAGGGTAGCACAAGATGAATTCTAGGGGCCAGACACTAGCACTCTATAAACATCTTCTCTATGACAGAGTGAGGGGTAAATGTACCCGGAAACAAGTTTTTAGTTCCTTTCAGAACTCCTCCATATGGCATATCAAGATAAGACAGTTTGGATCCTAAAAGATAGACACTACTTTCACCCAAGCTACCTCCATGTACAGACTAACACATTAGTTTACTCTTTCTCCTCCTTTCTTTACCATACAGAGTTAAAATTATGTGAAGTCTGAGAGACAGACTCCAGCTTCTTCTAATCTTCACTAGGAAGACAGGAGTGAACAGCACACTAGTTCAACCTTAGTCTCCAATGTTGTATATGCTGGGTTTGGCTACATACATTCTGAGATATTAGTTCCTTCCCACTGTTTTCCAAGGGATAGGCTACAGTACAGAACAGTCCTTGTTCTATACTCATCTGTAGGACTGATAATCATTAGGAGATATGTGTTTTGAAAGACTGAGTAGATCTCTCCTAGCCTGCTGATGCTGAGATCCCACAATTTCACTCCAGAGATTTTCATAGGATTTACCAATGGTGGTATCGAGTTGGAAGTTTCAGTCAGTTTGGCCCTACCTCTCTCTCTCCAGACCCTGCCCCTAAAAATGTCTGCCAAAAAGAAACTCCTCCCTGTGAGATGTTCAATATCACACCTACAGGGTATTTAAGACCTGGCCCATAGTCCAGCCATTTTATTCCTCTCCTTCCTCCCCCAGGAGTCACAAGAGAGTTACTTTGCTCTTCTTATTAAACCTGGCTTTACCAATTCAGCTTGATTTCTACGCAGCATTGCAGAAGAAAGCCACAACTGGGACTTTCAAAAATGCTTAACCCAAGCATGACAGCCCCAGGTAGAATTGAGTATTTACCACAAATGCATGGGAAACTGCTCTCCCTCCTACACCACCCTCTACCGTACTCTACTGACTCCTGGCTTTGTAAGCTACCCCTTCCCAAACCAAAATGCCTATAAGAAGTCTGTGACCTCTTTCAACCCCAGATTGATTGCCAAGCCACTGCAGTGCTAGGCAACTCAGGCCTGTTTGGAGCAGGGTTGATCGCTGCTCCTTGGAATTCCTTATGTGGAAGATATTATGAACAAAGGCAAATGCTCCAAACCCTCCACTATAGGTTTATAGAACCAGATGCAGACCTGTAGTATTCGGTCTCCAGCTAAAGGCTTATCAATTGGTACCCATGGTACAAGTTTGTACTACTGACAACATTAGGGTATCTCTTGATGAATTTATCCAAATTGGGGACTGTGCACACCATACACTTGATTAAGCTCACTCCTCCAGGGTTTAGAACAAAGCACTCCTGCTCTCCCCCCTTCTCACTGTTTGTCTGCATCTCCACCCCTGCCCTTCATTCCCTGCTCATCTGCCTGCTGGCTTTTTATGTCTTACTTCTTGTTACTCTTATCTTTGAAAATCTCAGGTTGTAGGTTATATTCACCAATGCAATAAGCCACAGTCAGCTGAATTAATAAATCCAGATTTGAAACAGAACAAATCAATGTCCAGGTGACTCCTGGGAGAGGAAGGAGAGATATCACGTGGTGGGTCTTTGGGCTGGTTCTTAAAAGCTCTGTAGGCATGGTATTTAGCATCTCAGGGAGAAGAGCAGACAGTTGGTGGACTTTCTCACGGGTGACATCTAGAGAGAGAGAAAAAAGGTGGGGCTGAAGCAGAACTTCCACCTAAACATCCCAGAAATTTTGGGTATATAGGTGGTACTTCAAGTATGGCTACTTCCTGTAGGCAATAAATGGCATGGGGGTAGGTGAACTGATGCATGGCAGGAGGTATGGATGAAGAAGTGTTTGGAGACCTCAGGAATCTGCTACTTGAGGGGGCTGAGAAAGCAGGTAGGTATCTAGGAGAAAAAAATAGATTATTAACAATGGCCCTATGAAGAAGGCTAGCCATGGGAAGAGTGATGACTGCCAGAAAGGATGAAATGGAAAGCCACCTTGGCTGTTTAGAGGAGGCAAAGGTGAGTGAGCCAGATGAAAGAGCCGATATGCCCTTGAGTCTGGAGAGGTGGTACCAGCATTGATATTCCAGAAGCTTAGGGGAATGACATGTCAAATCAGGGGATGATAACTTCAGGAGTACCTGAGCCATCATATCTGCTGTTTTCTGCTGGAGGTGGGGAGTTCATCCATCCTGTAAAGATGTCAATAAGAGTTAAGAGATAATGGAGCCATTTTATGAGTAGGCATATGGGTGAAGTCAACCTTCCAGTACTCACCCAGTTGGTATATGGGCTGGTGTCCTTGGAGCTTGTGTAGGGGCTGGCATATCTTGAGGGCTTCCTGTGGGTTGACCTAGATACAAGTCTAGCAGGAGGAGTGGACCTGTAAGATATGCTCAAAATGAGTGGTGTCAAATGGGGTCTCTAGAGACAGATATTAGTTTCCACCAAGTCAGATTTCTTGATACAGTAGCAGAATTCTTTCTCCAGAAACCTGGAAGTATCAGGAAGACAACCCGGACATATTTATACCATGGTGTCATAGCAGAGACTATGTATTTGGGATAAAACATTTTCCTAGGGCCTGGTTTTAGCCTAATGAAATATATCTTTTGGTCTATACTTAGATGACAGCCAGTGGATATTTACTGAACAAAAGAGGTTTAGTGAGTGAAAGAAGAGAAGAGGGAACTGAACATTCCTGAAGGCTTCCATACCCTCTCTAATACTAACCAGTTCTTAAAACCTGGGGCCAGTAAAATCCAGAGAAATTTAAGACTCCTCAAACTCTTTGTAGTCAGTGCTTTGTCGGTATATCAAAATTCCATTTATCAATGCTAAAACTCTGAACCTCTAAAGTTACTTCTGAAACTGTTTATCCTGTTATGAAACTGATGAAAGAAGCAAACCTGTATGTATTTTTTACAGTAAACTTAAATAATGAACTAATGAGCTACCAAGGTGATTATAAGGTATAACCAAGGGTTATAAGGAACACTTTTAAACTGTCAAATCTGTCAGCACCACAGCCCTCAAACCGAGATGGATAAATTTTACCTGTGTAAGCAAAAATGTGACAGCTTCCCAGCTACCCCAGGTCTCTCCATGGCTGTCAAAGCAGTATCAGTCTTCTGCTGCCAAACCTAGAATGGACAGAATTTTCTTGAGAATAGAAACTTATCGGGGGACCAGCCTACTTTGTCTAGGCAAAGTGGGACAATCAGTTACCGAGTGTCCTGCTTGTACCCAGTCTGGACAAGTCTTGACAGCAGTTAAGGTGCAAAACAGTTCTCCACACCCTGGCTGGCTTTGCTGCATTTCAAGCAAGCTACAGCATAAGGTATTCTGCAGTCATCTGCAGCTTCCTTGGAGGAGATACAGGGGTGCTGCTAAGAGCTGGCATATCTCTATTATGAGAAGCTTTTTTTAATTAAAATGCCATATTCTCAGATCCATGAAGTGTTTGATGATCAGGGAATCATTTTCTGTTTGGTATATCTAAATTAAGCTAAATCTGAACATATTAAAGAAGTTGATCCTTTATGAGGTAACTGATGGTTAACTTGTATGTCTAGTGCACTGTTATAGAATATAACAATTTTCTGTATGACTTACTTTACCAAATTAGCTACAGCTTACCAGTTTTACAAAATGCAAGAAGGTTAAGAGTATATTTTTATATTGGTCTTTGTTAACCTTAACAGACCTTAGATAAGGAGAAACTCTTTGTTAAACAGTTTTGGTCATCACCTTACTGTATCATAAAATAAGAATAACTCAGTCTCTGGTGTTTATATGTGATTCTAAGACATAGAGCATAACCATAATCTGTAGAAGGCAAACCACATTTTCACATTGTAAACATTTTACCTCAGTATACAAGCATTGTTTTATATCCTATCTTTCATAAACCTTGTTTTCGACCAGGATGTGAATGATCATACAAAAATGCATGCTAATCTAAAATATATTGAACACCTTATGTCTTCTTGGTGGGGCCAGTCTATGTGGGACTTTATTTGAGATAGGTAGTAAAGTAATATGACCCCCTCTTTTCCATCCTTAGTCAAATGGTTGCGTCCCACTTGGTTTTACTTAATGGTGACTGTGCACATGTTGTTTTCTAGAGCAGTTTAAATTTGCAGTTATCAGTCTGAAGTTAACTTTTGTTACAGAGTTTTAACTGTACCCAATTACTCAGCTGTTTTTAATAAGATAGAACAGCATAAAACAACCTCTGTCATTGCATCAGATTTAATACTAGAAAGGCCCAGGGACAAATTCTGAGCATAGGCAGGTAACCTTAATAGCAATTCCTGACACATGGAAGATACAAATCCAGGCATCACAGACTAGTCAGAAACAAACATTGCATGGCCACACGCATTTATACACAAGAAAAAAAATATCCAGGCACAATGCACCCATCTATACAAAGTAGACAGGAACTTTTAAGAAACCATAGGAATAAAAGATGCTTCCAGGCCACAACATGGCTCCTCTTGGGTCAGAGCAGGTAGCACAACTTGGTTCCTGAGAGAGAGAGATACAGAGATACTAGCTCCCTTCAAGCCCCCCTCCATGTGTCAGATTGAGAGACTGATATGGAAAGCATATTATTTCTTCCCTAACTTTATTCATATGACAGATGAGTGTTAGTATAACATGGGTTCTCTGAGACATACACTACCTCCCTATCAACCTCTTTCATATGGCAGTGATTTGGAGAACACACTAGTTCGTTACATCCTCTATTTGAGGGGTCAAGGATTAGAGAATTTGAATTATGAGAGACAGACATGATTTCCTTCCAAGCCCTCAGCAGTGGAATGGTCTTAGGGACAGAACACACAACTTCTCTCATTCAATCCTCTGTAGGACAGATCAAGTTATAGTTACATAGATTCTGAAAGACAGCTCCAAGCTTTCTACAAGCCTCCTCATTAGGACAGCCTGGAATAGAAAGCACACAACTTCACTCCTACCTTTTCCATAGGACTGATCAAGGAGAGCATGACATGAATTCTGAGAGAAAGAACTAGTCCCTCCTCCTCCACAAATACATCATATAGGGCTGACTGAGATATAGAGTGCACTAGTGCACTCTTAAAATCATCCTTCGAACAGATCATACTTAGGATGACATGGATTCTAGCAGACAGAACTAGTTCCTTCCAAGTATATACACTGAGGTAGAAATTATATTAGCTCCATTCTAAACTCATAGGACAAGGCAACTGAGGAAAACATGGATTCTGAGAGTTAGATGCTAACTTCTTCCAAACCTCCTCCATCATATAAAATGGCAGGTGGAGAACATGTTAATTTACAATTTGTCTCCTGCGTTGAACAGACATAGGTAGAATGATATGAATTCTGAGAGACAAACTCTAGTTTCCTCCAATCATCTTCATTAGGAGATACTAGAGGTAAGAATACAATAGATAGCTCCTAACTTCTTCTGTTGTAGAGAACAAGTTTGAACTATATGCATTCTGAGAGACAGATACTAGTTTCATCCCTCTCTTTTGCATAGGAGATACTGAGTGAGGTTTAGGGCATTTTAGATTACTTCTATCCTTATCTTTAAGATAGATCATGGGTATTAAAACCTTGGTTCTTAGAGAGACATTACTGCCCTCCAATCCTCTTTAGGAGAGTGGACTGTGTTGAAGAGCTCCCAAATTCCTTTTTAACTTCTACATAAGATATATCAAGTTATGATGATATTGATTCTGAAAAGCAGAGCCTAGCTTCTGCTAAGCCTCCTCCATTGGATTCAATGAGGTGGAGAGTACATTATCTCACTCTTAATCTCTAATCTTGGACTGACCAAGTTAGGATGCCGAAGATTCTAAGATACAGACATTAGGTACATCCAAGTCCCCATCATGTCTTAGAAGGATGGTGAGCATTTTCAATCACTTCTAAAGTTAAGCATAGGATAGATCAAGGTTAAGATCACAAGGATTCTGTGCATTAGAACCAAGTTCTCTCTGAAAATCCTCCTTAGCGCAGACTAAGTGTCAGGATATATTAGCTCACACTGTACCTCCTTCCTAGGATAGATAAAGTTAGGATGACAGTCATGCCAAGCCTTCTGCGAAGG